>NC_142823.1:905526-1056447 GCF_057945365.1 Rhopilema esculentum | reverse complement strand
CACATTTAATCAATGTTACTGCTATAATCAAACTTCCGTATATACCAATCAAGAAAAGCAAAAGAATGATTTTACGTCATATTTAATCAATGTTACTGCTATAATCAAACTTCCGTATATAACAATCAACAAATGCACAAAAAATGATTTTACGTCATATTTAATCAATGTGAATGCTATAATCAAACTTCTGTGTATAACAATCAAGAAATGCAAAAAAAATGATTTTACGTCACATTTAATCAATGTGAATGCTATAATCAAACTTCTGTGTATACCAATCAACAAATGCAAAATAAATGATTTTACGTCACATTTAATTAATCAATGTTACTGCTATAATCAAACTTCTGTGTATAACAATCAAGAAATGCAAAAAAAATGATTTTACGTCATATTTAATCAATGTAAATGCTATAATCAAACTTCTGTGTATACCAATCAACAAATGCAAAAAAAATGATTTTGCGTCACATTTAATCAATGTTACTGCTATAATCAAACTTCCGTATATACCAATCAAGAAAAGCAAAAAAATGATTTTACGTCATATTTAATCAATGTGAATGCTATAATCAAACTTCCGTATATAACAATCAACAAATGCACAAAAAATGATTTTACGTCATATTTAATCAATGTGAATGCTATAATCAAACTTCTGTGTATACCAATCAACAAATGCAAAAAAAATGATTTTACGTCACATTTAATCAATGTTACTGCTATAATCAAACTTCCGTATATACCAATCAAGAAAAGCAAAAAAAATGATTTTACGTCACATTTAATCAATGTTACTGCTATAATCAAACTTCTGTGTATAACAATCAAGAAATGCAAAAAAAATGATTTTACGTCATATTTAATCAATGTAAATGCTATAATCAAACTTCTGTGTATACCAATCAACAAATGCAAAAAAAATGATTTTGCGTCACATTTAATCAATGTGAATGCTATAATCAAACTTCTGTGTATACCAATCAACAAATGCAAAAAAAATGATTTTACGTCACATTTAATCAATGTTACTGCTATAATCAAACTTCTGTGTATAACAATCAAGAAATGCAAAAAAAATGATTTTACGTCACATTTAATCAATGTTACTGCTATAATCAAACTTCCGTATATAACAATCAACAAATGCACAAAAAATGATTTTACGTCACATTTAATCAATGTTACTGCTATAATCAAACTTCCGTATATAACAATCAACAAATGCACAAAAAATGATTTTACGTCATATTTAATCAATGTGAATGCTATAATCAAACTTCTGTGTATACCAATCAACAAATGCAAAAAAAATGATTTTACGTCACATTTAATCAATGTTACTGCTATAATCAAACTTCCGTATATACCAATCAAGAAAAGCAAAAAAATGATTTTACGTCATATTTAATCAATGTTACTGCTATAATCAAACTTCCGTATATACCAATCAAGAAAAGCAAAAAAAATGATTTTACGTCACATTTAATCAATGTTACTGCTATAATCAAACTTCTGTGTATAACAATCAAGAAATGCAAAAAAAATGATTTTACGTCATATTTAATCAATGTAAATGCTATAATCAAACTTCTGTGTATACCAATCAACAAATGCAAAAAAAATGATTTTGCGTCACATTTAATCAATGTGAATGCTATAATCAAACTTCTGTGTATACCAATCAACAAATGCAAAAAAAATGATTTTACGTCACATTTAATCAATGTTACTGCTATAATCAAACTTCTGTGTATAACAATCAAGAAATGCAAAAAAAATGATTTTACGTCACATTTAATCAATGTTACTGCTATAATCAAACTTCCGTATATACCAATCAAGAAAAGCAAAAAAATGATTTTACGTCATATTTAATCAATGTTACTGCTATAATCAAACTTCCGTATATACCAATCAAGAAAAGCAAAAAAAATGATTTTACGTCACATTTAATCAATGTTACTGCTATAATCAAACTTCTGTGTATAACAATCAAGAAATGCAAAAAAAATGATTTTACGTCATATTTAATCAATGTAAATGCTATAATCAAACTTCTGTGTATACCAATCAACAAATGCAAAAAAAATGATTTTGCGTCACATTTAATCAATGTGAATGCTATAATCAAACTTCTGTGTATACCAATCAACAAATGCAAAAAAAATGATTTTACGTCACATTTAATCAATGTTACTGCTATAATCAAACTTCTGTGTATAACAATCAACAAATGCACAAAAAATGATTTTACGTCACATTTAATCAATGTGAATGCTATAATCAAACTTCCGTATATAACAATCAACAAATGCACAAAAAATGATTTTACGTCATATTTAATCAATGTGAATGCTATAATCAAACTTCTGTGTATACCAATCAACAAATGCAAAAAAAATGATTTTACGTCACATTTAATCAAGGTTACTGCTATAGTCAAACTTCCGTATATACCAATCAAGAAAAGCAAAAAAAATGATTTTACGTCACATTTAATTAATGTGAATGCTATAATCAAACTTCTGTGTATACCAATCAACAAATGCAAAAAAAATGATTTTACGTCACATTTAATCAATGTTACTGCTATAATCAAACTTCTGTGTATAACAATCAAGAAATGCAAAAAAAATGATTTTACGTCACATTTAATCAATGTTACTGCTATAATCAAACTTCCGTATATAACAATCAACAAATGCACAAAAAATGATTTTACGTCACATTTAATCAATGTGAATGCTATAATCAAACTTCTGTGTATAACAATCAACAAATGCACAAAAAATGATTTTACGTCACATTTAATCAATGTGAATGCTATAATCAAACTTCCGTATATAACAATCAACAAATGCACAAAAAATGATTTTACGTCATATTTAATCAATGTGAATGCTATAATCAAACTTCTGTGTATACCAATCAACAAATGCAAAAAAAATGATTTTACGTCACATTTAATCAAGGTTACTGCTATAATCAAACTTCCGTATATAACAATCAACAAATGCACAAAAAATGATTTTACGTCATATTTAATCAATGTGAATGCTATAATCAAACTTCTGTGTATACCAATCAACAAATGCAAAAAAAATGATTTTACGTCACATTTAATCAATGTAAATGCTATATTCAAACTTCCGTATATACCAATCAAGAAAAGCAAAAAAAAATGATTTTACGTCACATTTAATCAATGTTACTGCTATAGTCAAACTTCCGTATATACCAATCAAGAAAAGCAAAAAAAAATGATTTTACGTCACATTTAATCAATGTTACTGCTATAGTCAAACTTCCGTATATACCAATCAAGAAAAGCAAAAAAAATGATTTTACGTCACATTTAATTAATGTGAATGCTATAATCAAACTTCCGTATATACTAATCAACAAATGCAAACAAAATGATTTTACGTCACATTTAATCAATGTAAATGCTATATTCAAACTTCCGTATATACCAATCAAGAAAAGCAAAAAAAATGATTTTACGTCACATTTAATCAATGTTACTGCTATAGTCAAACTTCCGTATATACCAGTCAAGAAAAGCAAAAAAAAATGATTTTACGTCACATTTAATCAATGTTACTGCTATTGTCAAACTTCCGTATATACTAATCAACAAATGCAAAAAAATGATTTTACGTCTTATTTAATCAATGTTACTGCTATAATCAAACTTCCGTATATACCAATCAAGAAAAGCAAAAAAAAAGATTTTACGTCACATTTAATCAATTTGAATGCTATAATCAAACTTCCGTATATAACAATCAACAAATGCAAAAAAAATGATTTTACGTCACATTTAATCAATGTTACTGCTATAATCAAACTTCCGTATATACCAATCAAGAAAATCAAAAAAAATGATTTCACGTCACATTTAATCAATGTGAATGCTATAATCAAACTTCCGTATATAACAATCAACAAATGCAAAAAAAATGATTTTACGTCACATTTAATCAATGTTACTGCTATAATCAAACTTCCGTATATACCAATCAAGAAAAGCAAAAAAAAAGATTTTACGTCACATTTAATCAATTTGAATGCTATAATCAAACTTCCGTATATAACAATCAACAAATGCACAAAAAATGATTTTACGTCATACTTAATCAATGTGAATGCTATTATCAAACTTTTGTGTATAACAATCAAGAAATGCAAAAAAAAAATGATTTTACGTCACATTTAATCAATGTTACTGCTATAGTCAAACTTCCGTATATACCAATCAAGAAAAGCAAAAAAAACGATTTTACGTCACATTTAATCAATGTTACTGCTATAATCAAACTTCCGTATATAACAATCAACAAATGCACAAAAAATGATTTTACGTCATATTTAATCAATGTGAATGCTATAATCAAACTTCTGTGTATAACAATCAAGAAATGCAAAAAAAAAATGATTTTACGTCACATTTAATCAATGTGAATGCTATAATCAAACTTCCCTATATACTAATCAACAAATGCAAAAAAAATGATTTTACGTCACATTTAATCAATGTAAATGCTATATTCAAACTTCCGTATATACCAATCAAGAAAAGCAAAAAAAAAATGATTTTACGTCACATTTAATCAATGTTACTGCTATAGTCAAACTTCCGTATATACCAATCAAGAAAAGCAAAAAAAACGATTTTACGTCACATTTAATCAATGTTACTGCTATAATCAAACTTCCGTATATAACAATCAAGAAAAGCACAAAAAATGATTTTACGTCACATTTAATCAATGTAAATGCTATAATCAAACTTCCGTATATAACAATCAAGAAAAGCACAAACAATGATTTTACGTCATATTTAATTAATATGAATGCTATAATCAAACTTCTGTGTATAACAATCAAGAAATGCAAAAAAAAATGATTTTACGTCACATTTAATCAATGTGAATGCTATAATCAAACTTCCCTATATACTAATCAACAAATGCAAAAAAAATGATTTTACGTCACATTTAATCAATGTAAATGCTATATTCAAACTTCCGTATATACCAATCCAGAAAAGCAAAAAAAAATGATTTTACGTCACATTTAATCAATGTTACTGCTATAGTCAAACTTCCGTATATACCAATCAAGAAAATCAAAAAAAATGATTTTACGTCACATTTAATCAATGTTACTGCTATAATCAAACTTCCGTATATAACAATCAAGAAAAGCAAAAAAAAAGATTTTACGTCACATTTAATCAATGTAAATGCTATAATCAAACTTCCGTATATACCAATCAAGAAAATCAAAAAAAATGATTTTACGTCACATTTAATCAATGTTACTGCTATAATCAAACTTCCGTATATAACAATCAACAAATGCACAAACAATGATTTTACGTCATATTTAATCAATATGGATGCTATAATCAAACTTCTGTGTATAACAATCAAGAAATGCAAAAAAAAATGATTTTACGTCACATTTAATCAATGTTACTGCTATAGTCAAACTTCCGTATATACCAATCAAGAAAATCAAAAAAAACGATTTTACGTCACATTTAATCAATGTGAATGCTATAATCAAACTTCCGTATATACCAATCAAGAAAATCAAAAAAAATGATTTTACGTCACATTTAATCAATGTTACTGCTATAATCAAACTTCCGTATATAACAATCAACAAATGCACAAACAATGATTTTACGTCATATTTAATCAATATGAATGCTATAATCAAACTTCTGTGTATAACAATCAAGAAATGCAAAAAAAAATGATTTTACGTCACATTTAATCAATGTTACTGCTATAGTCAAACTTCCGTATATACCAATCAAGAAAATCAAAAAAAACGATTTTACGTCACATTTAATCAATGTTACTGCTATAATCAAACTTCCGTATATACCAATCAAGAAAATCAAAAAAAATGATTTTACGTCACATTTAATCAATGTGAATGCTATAATCAAACTTCCGTATATACCAATCAAGAAAATCAAAAAAAATGATTTTACGTCACATTTAATCAATGTTACTGCTATAATCAAACTTCCGTATATAACAATCAACAAATGCACAAACAATGATTTTACGTCATATTTAATCAATATGAATGCTATAATCAAACTTCTGTGTATAACAATCAAGAAATGCAAAAAAAAATGATTTTACGTCACATTTAATCAATGTGAATGCTATAATCAAACTTCCCTATATACTAATCAACAAATGCAAAAAAAATGATTTTACGTCACATTTAATCAATGTAAATGCTATATTCAAACTTCCGTATATACCAATCCAGAAAAGCAAAAAAAAATGATTTTACGTCACATTTAATCAATGTTACTGCTATAGTCAAACTTCCGTATATACCAATCAAGAAAATCAAAAAAAATGATTTTACGTCACATTTAATCAATGTGAATGCTATAATCAAACTTCCGTATATAAAAATCAAGAAAAGCAAAAAAAATGATTTTACGTCACATTTAATCAATGTTACTGCTATAATCAAACTTCCGTATATACCAATCAAGAAAAGCAAAAAAAACGATTTTACGTAACATTTAATCAATGTTACTGCTATAATCAAACTTCCGTAGATACCAATCAAGAAAAGCAAAAAAAACGATTTTACGTCTCATTTAATCAATGTTACTGCTTTAATCAAACTTCCGTATATACCAATCAAGAAAAGCAAAAAAAAATATTTTACGTCACATTTAAGCAATGTTACTGCTATAATCAAACTTCCGTATATAACAATCAACAAATGCACAAAAAATGATTTTACGTCATATTTAATCAATGTGAGTGCTATAATCAAACTTCCGTGTATAACAATCAAGAAAAGCAAAAAAAATGATTTTACGTCACATTTAATCAATGTGAATGCTATAATCAAACTTCTGTGTATAGCAAACAAGAAATGCAAAAAAATAATTTTACGTCACATTTAATCAATGTTACTGCTATAGTCAAACTTCCGTATATAACAATCAAGAAAAGCCAAAAAAAATGATTTTACGTCACATTTAATCAATGTTACTGCTATAGTCAAACTTCCGTATATACCAATCAAGAAAAGCAAAAAAAAATGATTTTACGTCACATTTAATCAATGTTACTGCTATAGTCAAACTTCCGTATATACCAATCAAGAAAAGCAAAAAAAATGATTTTTCGAAACATTTAATCAATGTGAATGCTATAATCAAACTTCCGTATATACTAATCAACAAATGCAAAAAAAATGATTTTACGTAACATTTAATCAATGTAAATGCTATATTCAAACTTCCGTATATACCAATCAAGAAAAGCAAAAAAAAATGATTTTACATCACATTTAATCAATGTTACTCCTATAGTCAAACTTCCGTATATACCAGTCAAGAAAAGCAAAAAAAAATGATTTTACGTCACATTTAATCAATGTTACTGCTCTAGTCAAACTTCCGTATATACCAATCAAGAAAATCAAAAAAAATGATTTTACGTCACATTTAATCAATGTGAATGCTATAATCAAACTTCCGTATATAACAATCAACAAATGCAAAAAAAATGATTGTACGTCACATTTAATCAATGTAAATGCTATAATCAAACTTCCGTATATACCAATCAAGAAAAGCAAAAAAAAAGATTTTACGTCACATTTAATCAATTTGAATGCTATAATCAAACTTCCGTATATAACAATCAACAAATGCACAAAAAATGATTTTACGTCATACTTAATCAATGTGAATGCTATTATCAAACTTCCGTGTATAACAATCAAGAAAAGCAAAAAAAACGATTTTACGTAACATTTAATCAATGTTACTGCTATAATCAAACTTCCGTAGATACCAATCAAGAAAAGCAAAAAAAACGATTTTACGTCTCATTTAATCAATGTTACTGCTATAATCAAACTTCCGTATATACCAATCAAGAAAAGCAAAAAAAAATATTTTACGTCACATTTAAGCAATGTTACTGCTATAATCAAACTTCCGTATATAACAATCAACAAATGCACAAAAAATGATTTTACGTCATATTTAATCAATGTGAGTGCTATAATCAAACTTCCGTGTATAACAATCAAGAAAAGCAAAAAAAATGATTTTACGTCACATTTAATCAATGTAAATGCTATAATCAAACTTCTGTGTATAGCAAACAAGAAATGCAAAAAAATGATTTTACGTCACATTTAATCAATGTTACTGCTATAGTCAAACTTCCGTATATAACAATCAAGAAAAGCAAAAAAAAATGATTTTACGTCACATTTAATCAATGTTACTGCTATAGTCAAACTTCCGTATATACCAATCAAGAAAAGCAAAAAAAAATGATTTTACGTCACATTTAATCAATGTTACTGCTATAGTCAAACTTCCGTATATACCAATCAAGAAAAGCAAAAAAAATGATTTTTCGTCACATTTAATCAATGTGAATGCTATAATCAAACTTCCGTATATACTAATCAACAAATGCAAAAAAAATGATTTTACGTCACATTTAATCAATGTAAATGCTATATTCAAACTTCCGTATATACCAATCAAGAAAAGCAAAAAAAATGATTTTACGTCACATTTAATCAATGTTACTCCTATAGTCAAACTTCCGTATATACCAGTCAAGAAAAGCAAAAAAAATTGATTTAACGTCACATTTAATCAATGTTACTGCTATAGTCAAACTTCCGTATATACTAATCAAGAAATGCAAAAAAAATGATTTTACGTCACATTTAATCAATGTTACTGCTATAGTCAAACTTCCGTATATACCAATCAAGAAAATCAAAAAAAATGATTTTACGTCACATTTAATCAATGTGAATGCTATAATCAAACTTCCGTATATAACAATCAACAAATGCAAAAAAAATGATTTTACGTCACATTTAATCAATGTTACTGCTATAATCACACTTCCGTATATACCAATCAAGAAAAGCAAAAAAAAGATTTTACGTCACATTTAATCAATGTTACTGCTATAATCAAACTTCCGTATATACCAATCAAGAAAAGCAAAAAAAAATATTTTACGTCACATTTAAGCAATGTTACTGCTATAATCAAACTTCCGTATATAACAAATTACAAATGCACAAAAAATGATTTTACGTCATATTTAATCAATGTGAGTGCTATACTCAAACTTCCGTGTATAACAATCAAGAAAAGCAAAAAAAATGATTTTACGTCACATTTAATCAATGTGAATGCTATAATCAAACTTCTGTGTATAACAATCAAGAAATGCAAAAAAATGATTTTACGTCACATTTAATCAATGTAAATGCTATAATCACACTTCCGTATATAACAATCAAGAAAAGCAAAAAAAACGATTTTACGTCACATTTAATCAATGTTACTGCTATAGTCAAACTTCCGTATATAACAATCAAGAAAAGCAAAAAAAACGATTTTACGTCACATTTAATCAATGTTACTGCTATAATCAAACTTCCGTATATACCAATCAAGAAAAGCAAAAAAAACGATTTTACGTCACATTTAATCAATGTTACTGCTATAATCAAACTTCCGTATATACCAGTCAAGAAAAGCCAAAAAAACGATTTTACGTCTTATTTAATCAATGTTACTGCTATAATCAAACTTCCGTATATAACAATCAACAAATGCACAAAAAATGATTTTACGTCACATTTAATCAATGTAAATGCTATAAAAATACTTCCGTATATAACAATCAAGAAAAGCAAAAAAAATGATTTTACGTCACATTTAATCAATGTTAATGCTATAATCAAACTTCTGTGTATAACAAGCAACAAATGCAAAAAAAATGATTTTACGTCACGTTTAATCATTGTTACTGCTATAGTCAAACTTCCGTATATACTTAGCAAGAAACGGAAAAAATGATTTTACGTCACATTTAATCAATGTTACTGCTGTAATCAAACTTCCGTATATAACAATCAAGAAAAGCAGAAAAAATGATTTTACGTCACATTTAATCAATGTAAATGCTATAATAAAACTTCCGTATATAACAATCAAGAAAAGCCAAAAAAAATGATTTTACGTCACATTTAATCAATGTTACTGCTATAGTCAAACTTCCGTATATACCAATCAAGAAAAGCAAAAAAAAATGATTTTACGTCACATTTAATCAATGTTACTGCTATAGTCAAACTTCCGTATATACCAATCAAGAAAAGCAAAAAAAATGATTTTTCGAAACATTTAATCAATGTGAATGCTATAATCAAACTTCCGTATATACTAATCAACAAATGCAAAAAAAATGATTTTACGTAACATTTAATCAATGTAAATGCTATATTCAAACTTCCGTATATACCAATCAAGAAAAGCAAAAAAAAATGATTTTACATCACATTTAATCAATGTTACTCCTATAGTCAAACTTCCGTATATACCAGTCAAGAAAAGCAAAAAAAAATGATTTTACGTCACATTTAATCAATGTTACTGCTCTAGTCAAACTTCCGTATATACCAATCAAGAAAATCAAAAAAAATGATTTTACGTCACATTTAATCAATGTGAATGCTATAATCAAACTTCCGTATATAACAATCAACAAATGCAAAAAAAATGATTGTACGTCACATTTAATCAATGTAAATGCTATAATCAAACTTCCGTATATACCAATCAAGAAAAGCAAAAAAAAAGATTTTACGTCACATTTAATCAATTTGAATGCTATAATCAAACTTCCGTATATAACAATCAACAAATGCACAAAAAATGATTTTACGTCATACTTAATCAATGTGAATGCTATTATCAAACTTCCGTGTATAACAATCAAGAAAAGCAAAAAAAACGATTTTACGTAACATTTAATCAATGTTACTGCTATAATCAAACTTCCGTAGATACCAATCAAGAAAAGCAAAAAAAACGATTTTACGTCTCATTTAATCAATGTTACTGCTATAATCAAACTTCCGTATATACCAATCAAGAAAAGCAAAAAAAAATATTTTACGTCACATTTAAGCAATGTTACTGCTATAATCAAACTTCCGTATATAACAATCAACAAATGCACAAAAAATGATTTTACGTCATATTTAATCAATGTGAGTGCTATAATCAAACTTCCGTGTATAACAATCAAGAAAAGCAAAAAAAATGATTTTACGTCACATTTAATCAATGTAAATGCTATAATCAAACTTCTGTGTATAGCAAACAAGAAATGCAAAAAAATGATTTTACGTCACATTTAATCAATGTTACTGCTATAGTCAAACTTCCGTATATAACAATCAAGAAAAGCAAAAAAAAATGATTTTACGTCACATTTAATCAATGTTACTGCTATAGTCAAACTTCCGTATATACCAATCAAGAAAAGCAAAAAAAAATGATTTTACGTCACATTTAATCAATGTTACTGCTATAGTCAAACTTCCGTATATACCAATCAAGAAAAGCAAAAAAAATGATTTTTCGTCACATTTAATCAATGTGAATGCTATAATCAAACTTCCGTATATACTAATCAACAAATGCAAAAAAAATGATTTTACGTCACATTTAATCAATGTAAATGCTATATTCAAACTTCCGTATATACCAATCAAGAAAAGCAAAAAAAATGATTTTACGTCACATTTAATCAATGTTACTCCTATAGTCAAACTTCCGT
Organism: Rhopilema esculentum; assembly: GCF_057945365.1. NCBI lineage: Eukaryota > Metazoa > Cnidaria > Scyphozoa > Rhizostomeae > Rhizostomatidae > Rhopilema > Rhopilema esculentum. The sequence continues at coordinate 1,044,766 of NC_142823.1, read as the reverse complement.
ATATACCAGTCAAGAAAAGCAAAAAAAATTGATTTAACGTCACATTTAATCAATGTTACTGCTATAGTCAAACTTCCGTATATACTAATCAAGAAATGCAAAAAAAATGATTTTACGTCACATTTAATCAATGTTACTGCTATAGTCAAACTTCCGTATATACCAATCAAGAAAATCAAAAAAAATGATTTTACGTCACATTTAATCAATGTGAATGCTATAATCAAACTTCCGTATATAACAATCAACAAATGCAAAAAAAATGATTTTACGTCACATTTAATCAATGTTACTGCTATAATCAAACTTCCGTATATACCAATCAAGAAAAGCAAAAAAAAGATTTTACGTCACATTTAATCAATGTTACTGCTATAATCAAACTTCCGTATATACCAATCAAGAAAAGCAAAAAAAAATATTTTACGTCACATTTAAGCAATGTTACTGCTATAATCAAACTTCCGTATATAACAAATTACAAATGCACAAAAAATGATTTTACGTCATATTTAATCAATGTGAGTGCTATACTCAAACTTCCGTGTATAACAATCAAGAAAAGCAAAAAAAATGATTTTACGTCACATTTAATCAATGTGAATGCTATAATCAAACTTCTGTGTATAACAATCAAGAAATGCAAAAAAATGATTTTACGTCACATTTAATCAATGTAAATGCTATAATCACACTTCCGTATATAACAATCAAGAAAAGCAAAAAAAACGATTTTACGTCACATTTAATCAATGTTACTGCTATAGTCAAACTTCCGTATATAACAATCAAGAAAAGCAAAAAAAACGATTTTACGTCACATTTAATCAATGTTACTGCTATAATCAAACTTCCGTATATACCAATCAAGAAAAGCAAAAAAAACGATTTTACGTCACATTTAATCAATGTTACTGCTATAATCAAACTTCCGTATATACCAGTCAAGAAAAGCCAAAAAAACGATTTTACGTCTTATTTAATCAATGTTACTGCTATAATCAAACTTCCGTATATAACAATCAACAAATGCACAAAAAATGATTTTACGTCACATTTAATCAATGTAAATGCTATAAAAATACTTCCGTATATAACAATCAAGAAAAGCAAAAAAAATGATTTTACGTCACATTTAATCAATGTTAATGCTATAATCAAACTTCTGTGTATAACAAGCAACAAATGCAAAAAAAATGATTTTACGTCACGTTTAATCATTGTTACTGCTATAGTCAAACTTCCGTATATACTTAGCAAGAAACGGAAAAAATGATTTTACGTCACATTTAATCAATGTTACTGCTGTAATCAAACTTCCGTATATAACAATCAAGAAAAGCAGAAAAAATGATTTTACGTCACATTTAATCAATGTAAATGCTATAATAAAACTTCCGTATATAACAATCAAGAAAAACAGAAAAAATGATTTTACGTCACATTTAATCATTGTAAATGCTATAATAAAACTTCCGTATATAACAATCAAGAAAAGCAAAAAAAAATGATTTTACGTCACATTTAATCAATGTAAATGCTATAATCAAACTTCCGTATATAACAATCAAGAAAAGCAGAAAAAATGACTTTACGTCACATTTGATCAATGTAAATGCTATAATCAAACTTCCGTATATAACAATCAAGAAAAGCAAAAAAAATGATTTTACGTCACATTTAATCATTGTAAATGCTATAATAAAACTTCCGTATATAACAATCAAGAAAAGCAAAAAAAATGATTTTACGTCACATTTAATCAATGTAAATGCTATAATCAAACTTCCGTATATAACAATCAAGAAAAGCAGAAAAAATGACTTTACGTCACATTTAATCAATGTAAATGCTATAATCAAACTTCCGTATATAACAATCAAGAAAAGCAAAAAAAATGATTTTACGTCACATTTAATCAATGTAAATGCTATAATCAATCTTCCGTATATAACAATCAAGAAAAGCAGAAAAAATGATTTTACGTCACATTTAATCAATGTAAATGCTATAATCAAACTTCCGTATATAACAATCAAGAAAAGCAGAAAAAATGATTTTACGTCACATTTAATCAATGTAAATGCTATAATCAAACTTCCGTATATAACAATCAAGAAAAGCAAAAAAAATGATTTTACGTCACATTTAATCAATGTAAATGCTATAATCAAACTTCCGTATAAAACAATCAAGAAAAGCACAAAAAATGATTTTACGTCAGATTTAATCAATGTAAATGCTATAATCAAACTTCCGTATATAACAATCAAGAAAAGCAAAAAAAATGATTTTACGTCACATTTAATCAATGTAAATGCTATAATCAAACTTCCGTATATAACAATCAAGAAAAGCAGAAAAAATGATTTTACGTCACATTTAATCAATGTAAATGCTATAATCAAACTTCCGTATATAACAATCAAGAAAAGCAAAAAAAATGATTTTACGTCACATTTAATCAATGTAAATGCTATAATCAAACTTCCGTATATAACAATCAAGAAAAGCACAAAAAATGATTTTACGTCAGATTTAATCAATGTAAATGCTATAATCAAACTTCCGTATATAACAATCAAGAAAAGCAGAAAAAAAGATTTTACGTCACATTTAATCAATGTAAATGCTATAATCAAACTTCCGTATATAACAATCAAGAAAAGCAAAAAAAATGATTTCACGTCACATTTAATCAATGTAAATGCTATAATCAAACTTCCGTATATAACAATGAAGAAAAGCAAAAAAAATGATTTTACTTCACATTTAATCAATGTAAATGCTATAATCAAACTTCCGTATATAACAGTCAAGAAAAGCAGAAAAAATGACTTTACGTCACATTTAATCAATGTAAATGCTATAATCAAACTTCCGTATATAACAATCTAGAAAAGCAAAAAAAATGATTTTACGTCACATTTAATCAATGTAAATGCTATAATCAATCTTCCGTATATAACAATCAAGAAAAGCAGAAAAAATGATTTTACGTCACATTTAATCAATGTAAATGCTATAATCAAACTTCCGTATATAACAATCAAGAAAAGCAGAAAAAATGATTTTACGTCACATTTAATCAATGTAAATGCTATAATCAAACTTCCGTATATAACAATCAAGTAAAGCAAAAAAAATGATTTTACGTCAGATTTAATCAATGTAAATGCTATAATCAAACTTCCGTATATAACAATCAAGAAAAGCAGAAAAAATGATTTTACGTCACATTTAATCAATGTAAATGCTATAATCAAACTTCCGTATATAACAATCAAGAAAAGCAAAAAAAATGATTTTACTTCACATTTAATCAATGTAAATGCTATAATCAAACTTCCGTATATAACAATCAAGAAAAGCACAAAAAATGATTTTACGTCAGATTTAATCAATGTAAATGCTATAATCAAACTTCCGTATATAACAATCAAGAAAAGCAGAAAAAATGATTTTACGTCACATTTAATCAATGTAAATGCTATAATCAAACTTCCGTATATACCAATCAAGAAAGGCAAATTAAATGATTTTACGTCAGATTTAATCAATGTAAATGCTGTAATCAAACTTCCGTATATAACAATCAAGAAAAGCAGAAAAAATGATTTTACGTCACATTTAATCAATGTAAATGCTATAATCAAACTTCCGTATATAACAATCAAGAAAAGCAAAAAAAATGATTTTACGTCACATTTAATCAATGTAAATGCTATAATCAAACTTCCGTATATAACAATCAAGAAAAGCACAAAAAATGATTTTACGTCAGATTTAATCAATGTAAATGCTATAATCAAACTTCCGTATATAACAATCAAGAAAAGCAGAAAAAATGATTTTACGTCACATTTAATCAATGTAAATGCTATAATCAAACTTCCGTATATAACAATTAAGAAAAGCAGAAAAAATGATTTTACGTCACATTTAATCAATGTAAATGCTATAATCAAACTTCCGTATATAACAATCAAGAAAAGCAAAATAATGATTTTACGTCACATTTAATCAATGTAAGTGCTATAATCAAACTTCCGTATATAACAATCTAGAAAAGCAGAAAAAATGATTTTACGTCACATTTAATCAATGTAAATGCTATAATCAAACACCCGTATATAACAATCAAGAAAAGCAAAAAAAATGATTTTACGTCACATTTAATCAATGTAAATGCTATAATCAAACTTCCGTATATAACAATCTAGAAAAGCAGAAAAAATGATTTTACGTCACATTTAATCAATGTAAATGCTATAATCAAACTTCCGTATATAACAATCTAGAAAAGCAGAAAAAATGATTTTACGTCACATTTAATCAATGTAAATGCTCTAATCAAACACCCGTATATAACAATCAAGAAAAGCAAAAAAAATGATTTTACGTCACATTTAATCAATGTAAATGCTATAATCAAACTTCCGTATATAACAATCTAGAAAAGCAGAAAAAATGATTTTACGTCAAATTTAATCAATGTAACTGCTATAATCAAACTTGCGTATATAACAATCAAGAAAAGCAGAAAAAATGATTTTACGTCACATTCAATCAATGTTAATGCTATAATCAAACTTCCGTATATAACAATCAAGAAAAGCAGAAAAAATGATTTTACGTCACATTTAATCAATGTAAATGCTATAATCAAACTTCCGTATATAACAATCAAGAAAAGCAAAAAAAATGATTTTACGTCACATTTAATCAATGTAAATGCTATAATCAAACTTCCGTATATAACAATCAAGAAAAGCAGAAAAAATGATTTTACGTCACATTTAATCAATGTAAATGCTATAATCAAACTTCCGTATATAACAATCAAGAAAAGCAAAAAAAATGATTTTACGTCACATTTAATCAATGTAAATGCTATAATCAAACTTCCGTATATAACAATCAAGAAAAGCACAAAAAATGATTTTACGTCAGATTTAATCAATGTAAATGCTATAATCAAACTTCCGTATATAACAATCAAGAAAAGCAGAAAAAATGATTTTACGTCACATTTAATCAATGTAAATGCTATAATCAAACTTCCGTATATAACAATCAAGAAAAGCAAAAAAAATGATTTTACGTCACATTTAATCAATGTAAATGCTATAATCAAACTTCCGTATATAACAATCAAGAAAAGCAAAAAAAATGATTTTACTTCACATTTAATCAATGTAAATGCTATAATCAAACTTCCGTATATAACAATCAAGAAAAGCAGAAAAAATGACTTTACGTCACATTTAATCAATGTAAATGCTATAATCAAACTTCCGTATATAACAATCAAGAAAAGCAAAAAAAATGATTTTACGTCACATTTAATCAATGTAAATGCTATAATCAATCTTCCGTATATAACAATCAAGAAAAGCAGAAAAAATGATTTTACGTCACATTTAATCAATGTAAATGCTATAATCAAACTTCCGTATATAACAATCAAGAAAAGCAGAAAAAATGATTTTACGTCACATTTAATCAATGTAAATGCTATAATCAAACTTCCGTATATAACAATCAAGTAAAGCAAAAAAAATGATTTTACGTCAGATTTAATCAATGTAAATGCTATAATCAAACTTCCGTATATAACAATCAAGAAAAGCAGAAAAAATGATTTTACGTCACATTTAATCAATGTAAATGCTATAATCAAACTTCCGTATATAACAATCAAGAAAAGCAAAAAAAATGATTTTACGTCACATTTAATCAATGTAAATGCTATAATCAAACTTCCGTATATAACAATCAAGAAAAGCAAAAAAAATGATTTTACGTCACATTTAATCAATGTAACTGCTATAACCAAGCTTTCGTATATAACAATCAAGAAAAGCAAAAAAAATGATTTTACGTCACATTTAATCAATGTAAATGCTATAATCAAACTTCCGTATATAACAATCTAGAAAAGCAGAAAAAATGATTTTACGTCACATTTAATCAATGTAAATGCTATAATCAAACACCCGTATATAACAATCAAGAAAAGCAAAAAAAATGATTTTACGTCACATTTAATCAATGTCAATGCTATAATCAAGCTTTCGTATATAACAATCAAGAAAAGCAAAAAAAATGATTTTACGTCACATTTAATCAATGTAAATGCTATAATCAAACTTCCGTATATAACAATCTAGAAAAGCAGAAAAAATGATTTTACGTCACATTTAATCTATGTAAATGCTATAATCAAACACCCGTATATAACAATCAAGAAAAGCAAAAAAAATGATTTTACGTCACATTTAATCAATGTAAATGCTATAATCAAACTTCCGTATATAACAATCTAGAAAAGCAGAAAAAATGATTTTACGTCAAATTTAATCAATGTAACTGCTATAATCAAACTTGCGTATATAACAATCAAGAAAAGCAGAAAAAATGATTTTACGTCACATTCAATCAATGTTAATGCTATAATCAAACTTCAGTATATAACAATCAAGAAAAGCAGAAAAAATGATTTTACGTCACATTTAATCAATGTAAATGCTATAATCAAACTTCCGTATATAACAATCAAGAAAAGCAAAAAAAATGATTTTACGTCACATTTAATCAATGTAAATGCTATAATCAAACTTCCGTATATAACAATCTAGAAAAGCACAAAAAATGATTTTACGTCACATTTAATCAATGTAAATGCTATAATCAAACACCCGTATATAACAATCAAGAAAAGCAAAGAAAATGATTTTACGTCACATTTAATCAATGTAAATGCTATAATCAAACTTCCGTATATAACAATCTAGAAAAGCAGAAAAAATGATTTTACGTCAAATTTAATCAATGTAACTGCTATAATCAAACTTGCGTATATAACAATCAAGAAAAGCAGAAAAAATGATTTTACGTCACATTCAATCAATGTAAATGCTATAATCAAACTTCCGTATATAACAATCAAGAAAAGCAGAAAAAATGATTTTACGTCACATTTAATCAATGTAAATGCTATAATCAAACTTCCGTATATAACAATCAAGAAAAGCAAAAAAAATGATTTTACGTCACATTTAATCAATGTAAATGCTATAATCAAACTTCCGTATATAACAATTAAGAAAAGCAGAAAAAATGATTTTACGTCACATTTAATCAATGTAAATGCTATAATCAAACTTCCGTATATAACAATCAAGAAAAGCAGAAAAAATGATTTTACGTCACATTTAATCAATGTAAATGCTATAATCAAACTTCCGTATATAACAATCAAGAAAAGCAAAAAAAATGATTTTACGTCACATTTAATCAATGTAAATGCTATAATCAAACTTCCGTATATAACAATCAAGAAAAGCAAAAAAAATGATTTTACGTCACATTTAATCAATGTAACTGCTATAATCAAGCTTTCGTATATAACAATCAAGAAAAGCAAAAAAAATGATTTTACGTCACATTTAATCAATGTAAATGCTATAATCAAACTTCCGTATATAACAATCTAGAAAAGCAGAAAAAATGATTTTACGTCACATTTAATCAATGTAAATGCTATAATCAAACTTCCGTATATAACAATCAAGAAAAGCAGAAAAAAAGATTTTACGTCACATTTAATCAATGTAACTGCTATAATCAAACTTCCGTATATAACAATCAAGAAAAGCAGAAAAAATGATTTTACGTCACATTTAATCAATGTTAATGCTATAATCAAACTTCCGTATATAACAATCAAGAAAAGCAGAAAAAATGATTTTACGTCACATTTAATCAATGTAAATGCTATAATCAAACTTCCGTATATAACAATCAAGAAAAGAAAAAAAATGATTTTACGTCACATTTAATCAATGTAAATGCTATAATCAAACTTCCGTATATAACAATCAAGAAAAGCACAAAAAATGATTTTACGTCACATTTAATCAATGTAAATGCTATAATCAAACTTCCGTATATAACAATCAAGAAAAGCAGAAAAAATGATTTTACGTCACATTTAATCAATGTAAATGCTATAATCAAACTTCCGTATATAACAATCGAGAAAAGCAAAAAAAATGATTTTACGTCACATTTAATCAATGTAAATGCTATAATCAAACTTCCGTATATAACAATCAAGAAAAGCACAAAAAATGATTTTACGTCACATTTAATCAATGTAAATGCTATAATCAAACTTCCGTATATAACAATCAAGAAAAGCACAAAAAGTGATTTTACGTCACATTTATTCAATGTAAATGCTTTAATCAAACTTCCGTATATAACAATCAAGAAAAGCAAAAAAAATGATTTTACGTCACATTTAATCAATGTAAATGCTATAATCAAACTTCCGTATATGACAATCAAGAAAAACACAAAAAATGATTTTACGTCACATTTAATCAATGTAAATGCTATAATCAAACTTCCGTATATAACAATCAAGAAAAGCACAAAAAGTGATTTTACGTCACATTTATTCAATGTAAATGCTTTAATCAAACTTCCGTATATAACAATCAAGAAAAGCAAAAAAAATGATTTTACGTCACATTTAATCAATGTAAATGCTATAATCAAACTTCCGTATATAACAATCGAGAAAAGCAAAAAAAATGATTTTACGTCACATTTAATCAATGTAAATGCTATAATCAAACTTCCGTATATAACAATCAAGAAAAGCACAAAAAATGATTTTACGTCACATTTAATCAATGTAAATGCTATAATCAAACTTCCGTATATAACAATCAAGAAAAGCACAAAAAATGATTTTACGTCACATTTAATCAATGTAAATGCTATAATCAAACTTCCGTATATAACAATCAAGAAAAGCAGAAAAAATGATTTTACGTCACATTTAATCAATGTAAATGCTATAATCAAACTTCCGTATATAACAATCAAGAAAAACACAAAAAATGATTTTACGTCACATTTAATCAATGTAAATGCTATAATCAAACTTCCGTATATAACAATCAAGAAAAGCACAAAAAGTGATTTTACGTCACATTTATTCAATGTAAATGCTTTAATCAAACTTCCGTATATAACAATCAAGAAAAGCAAAAAAAATGATTTTACGTCACATTTAATCAATGTAAATGCTATAATCAAACTTCCGTATATAACAATCAAGAGAGGCAAAAAAAACGATTTTACGTCACATTTAATCAATGTAAATGCTATAATCAAACTTCCGTATATAACAATCTAGAAAAGCACAAAAAATGATTTTACGTCACATTTAATCAATGTAAATGCTATAATCAAACACCCGTATATAACAATCAAGAAAAGCAAAAAAAATGATTTTACGTCACATTTAATCAATGTAAATGCTATAATCAAACTTCCGTATATAACAATCTAGAAAAGCAGAAAAAATGATTTTACGTCAAATTTAATCAATGTAACTGCTATAATCAAACTTGCGTATATAACAATCAAGAAAAGCAGAAAAAATGATTTTACGTCACATTCAATCAATGTTAATGCTATAATCAAACTTCCGTATATAACAATCAAGAAAAGCAGAAAAAATGATTTTACGTCACATTTAATCAATGTAAATGCTATAATCAAACTTCCGTATATAACAATCAAGAAAAGCAAAAAAAATGATTTTACGTCACATTTAATCAATGTAAATGCTATAATCAAACTTCCGTATATAACAATTAAGAAAAGCAGAAAAAATGATTTTACGTCACATTTAATCAATGTAAATGCTATAATCAAACTTCCGTATATAACAATCAAGAAAAGCAAAATAATGATTTTACGTCACATTTAATCAATGTAAATGCTATAATCAAACTTCCGTATATAACAATCAAGAAAAGCACAAAAAATGCTTTAAGTCACATTTAATCAATGTAAATGCTATAATCAAACTTCCGTATATAACAATCAAGAAAAGCAAAGAAAATTGTTTTACGTCACATTTAATCAATGTTACTGCTATAATCAAACTTCCGTATATACCAATCAAGAAAAGCAAAAAAAAATGATTTTACGTCATATTTAATCAATGTTACTGCTATAATCAAACTTCCGTATATAACAATCAACAAATGCACAAAAAAAGATTTTACGTCACATTTAATCAATGTAAATGTTATAATCAAACTTCCGTATATAACAATCAAGAAAAGCACAAAAAATGATTTTACGTCCCATTTAATCAATGTAAATGCTGTAATCAAACTTCCGTATATAACAATCAAGAAAAGCAGAAAAAATGATTTTACGTCACATTTAATCAATGTAAACGCTATAATCAAACTTCCGTATATAACAATCAAGAAAAGCAAAAAATATGATTTTACGTCACATTTAATCAATGTAAATGCTATAATCAAACTTCCGTATATAACAATCAACAAATGCACAAAAAATGATTTTACGTCACATTTAATCAATGTAAATGCTATAATCAAACTTCCGTATATAACAATCAAGAAAAGCAAAAATAATGATTTTACGTCACATTTAATCAATGTAAATGCTATAATCAAACTTCCGTATATAACAATCAAGAAAAGCAAAAAAAATGATATTACGTCACATTTAATCAATGTAAATGCTATAATCAAACTTCCGTATATAACAATCAAGAAAAGCAAAAAAAATGATTTTACGTCACATTTAATCAATATAAATGCTATAATCAAACTTCCGTATATAACAATCAAGAAAAGCACAAAAAATGATTTTACGTCACATTTAATCAATGTAAATGCTATAATCAAACTTCCGTATATAACAATCAAGAAAAGCACAAAAAATGATTTTACGTCACATTTTATCAATGTAAATGCTATAATCAAACTTCCGTATATAACAATCAAGAAAAACACAAAAAATGATTTTACCTCACATTTAATCAATGTAAATGCTATAATAAAACTTCCGTATATAACAATCAAGAAAAGCACAAAAAATGATTTTACGTCACATTTAATCAATGTAAATGCTATAATCAAACTTCCGTATATAACAATCAAGAAAAGCAAAAAAAATGATTTTACGTCACATTTAATCAATGTAAATGCTATAATCAAACTTCCGTATATAACAATCAAGAAAAGCACAAAAAATGATTTTACGTCACATTTAATCAATGTAAATGCTATAATCAAACTTCCGTATATAACAATCAAGAAAAGCACAAAAAATGATTTTACGTCACATTTAATCAATGTAAATGCTATAATCAAACTTCCGTATATAACAATACAGAAAAGCAAAAAAAATGATTTTACGTCACATTTAAACAATGTAAATGCTATAATCAAACTTCCGTATATAACAATCAAGAAAAGCACAAAAAATGATTTTACGTCACATTTAAACAATGTAAATGCTATAATCAAACTTCCGTATATAACAATCAAGAAAAGCAAAAAAAATGATTTTACGTCACATTTAATCATTGTAAATGCTATAATAAAACTTCCGTATATAACAATCAAGAAAAGCACAAAAAATGATTTTACGTCACATTTAATCAATATAAATGCTATAATCAAACTTCCGTATATAACAATCAAGAAAAGCACAAAAAATGATTTTACGTCAAATTTAATCAATGTAAATGCTATAATCAAACTTCCGTATATAACAATCTAGAAAAGCACAAAAAATGATTTTACGTCACATTTAATCAATGTAAATGCTATAATCAAACACCCGTATATAACAATCAAGAAAAGCAAAAAAAATGATTTTACGTCACATTTAATCAATGTAAATGCTATAATCAAACTTCCGTATATAACAATCTAGAAAAGCAGAAAAAATGATTTTACGTCAAATTTAATCAATGTAACTGCTATAATCAAACTTGCGTATATAACAATCAAGAAAAGCAGAAAAAATGATTTTACGTCACATTCAATCAATGTTAATGCTATAATCAAACTTCCGTATATAACAATCAAGAAAAGCAGAAAAAATGATTTTACGTCACATTTAATCAATGTAAATGCTATAATCAAACTTCCGTATATAACAATCAAGAAAAGCAAAAAAAATGATTTTACGTCACATTTAATCAATGTAAATGCTATAATCAAACTTCCGTATATAACAATTAAGAAAAGCAGAAAAAATGATTTTACGTCACATTTAATCAATGTAAATGCTATAATCAAACTTCCGTATATAACAATCAAGAAAAGCAAAATAATGATTTTACGTCACATTTAATCAATGTAAATGCTATAATCAAACTTCCGTATATAACAATCAAGAAAAGCACAAAAAATGCTTTAAGTCACATTTAATCAATGTAAATGCTATAATCAAACTTCCGTATATAACAATCAAGAAAAGCAAAGAAAATTGTTTTACGTCACATTTAATCAATGTTACTGCTATAATCAAACTTCCGTATATACCAATCAAGAAAAGCAAAAAAAAATGATTTTACGTCATATTTAATCAATGTTACTGCTATAATCAAACTTCCGTATATAACAATCAACAAATGCACAAAAAAAGATTTTACGTCACATTTAATCAATGTAAATGTTATAATCAAACTTCCGTATATAACAATCAAGAAAAGCACAAAAAATGATTTTACGTCCCATTTAATCAATGTAAATGCTGTAATCAAACTTCCGTATATAACAATCAAGAAAAGCAGAAAAAATGATTTTACGTCACATTTAATCAATGTAAACGCTATAATCAAACTTCCGTATATAACAATCAAGAAAAGCAAAAAATATGATTTTACGTCACATTTAATCAATGTAAATGCTATAATCAAACTTCCGTATATAACAATCAACAAATGCACAAAAAATGATTTTACGTCACATTTAATCAATGTAAATGCTATAATCAAACTTCCGTATATAACAATCAAGAAAAGCAAAAATAATGATTTTACGTCACATTTAATCAATGTAAATGCTATAATCAAACTTCCGTATATAACAATCAAGAAAAGCAAAAAAAATGATATTACGTCACATTTAATCAATGTAAATGCTATAATCAAACTTCCGTATATAACAATCAAGAAAAGCAAAAAAAATGATTTTACGTCACATTTAATCAATATAAATGCTATAATCAAACTTCCGTATATAACAATCAAGAAAAGCACAAAAAATGATTTTACGTCACATTTAATCAATGTAAATGCTATAATCAAACTTCCGTATATAACAATCAAGAAAAGCACAAAAAATGATTTTACGTCACATTTTATCAATGTAAATGCTATAATCAAACTTCCGTATATAACAATCAAGAAAAACACAAAAAATGATTTTACCTCACATTTAATCAATGTAAATGCTATAATAAAACTTCCGTATATAACAATCAAGAAAAGCACAAAAAATGATTTTACGTCACATTTAATCAATGTAAATGCTATAATCAAACTTCCGTATATAACAATCAAGAAAAGCAAAAAAAATGATTTTACGTCACATTTAATCAATGTAAATGCTATAATCAAACTTCCGTATATAACAATCAAGAAAAGCACAAAAAATGATTTTACGTCACATTTAATCAATGTAAATGCTATAATCAAACTTCCGTATATAACAATCAAGAAAAGCACAAAAAATGATTTTACGTCACATTTAATCAATGTAAATGCTATAATCAAACTTCCGTATATAACAATACAGAAAAGCAAAAAAAATGATTTTACGTCACATTTAAACAATGTAAATGCTATAATCAAACTTCCGTATATAACAATCAAGAAAAGCACAAAAAATGATTTTACGTCACATTTAAACAATGTAAATGCTATAATCAAACTTCCGTATATAACAATCAAGAAAAGCAAAAAAAATGATTTTACGTCACATTTAATCATTGTAAATGCTATAATAAAACTTCCGTATATAACAATCAAGAAAAGCACAAAAAATGATTTTACGTCACATTTAATCAATATAAATGCTATAATCAAACTTCCGTATATAACAATCAAGAAAAGCACAAAAAATGATTTTACGTCAAATTTAATCAATGTAAATGCTATAATCAAACTTCCGTATATAACAATCAAGAAAAGCACAAAAAATGATTTTACGTCACATTTAATCAATGTAACTGCTATAATCAAACTTCCGTATATAACAGTCAAGAAAAACACAAAAAATGATTTTACGTCACATTTAATCAATGTAAATGCTATAATCAAACTTCCGTATATAACAATCAAGAAAAGCAAAAAAAAATGATTTTACGTCACATTTAATCATTGTAAATGCTATAATAAAACTTCCGTATATAACAATCAAGAAAAGCACAAAAAATGATTTTACGTCACATTTAATCAATGTAAATGCTATAATCAAACTTCCGTATATAACAATCAAGAAAAGCAAAAAAAATGATTTTACGTCACATTTAATCATTGTAAATGCTATAATAAAACTTCCGTATATAACAATCAAGAAAAGCAAAAAAAATGATTTTACGTCACATTTAATCATTGTAAATGCTATAATAAAACTTCCGTATATAACAATCAAGAAAAGCAAAAAAAATGATTTTACGTCACATTTAATCAATGTAACTGCTATAATCAAACTTCCGTATATAACAGTCAAGAAAAACACAAAAAATGATTTTACGTCACATTTAATCAATGTAAATGCTTTAATCAAACTTCCGTATATAACAATCAAGAAAAGCAAAAAAAATGATTTTACGTCACATTTAATCATTGTAAATGCTATAATAAAACTTCCGTATATAACAATCAAGAAAAGCAAAAAAAATGATTTTACGTCACATTTAATCAATGTAACTGCTATAATCAAACTTCCGTATATAACAGTCAAGAAAAACACAAAAACTGATTTTACGTCACATTTAATCAATGTAAATGCTATAATCAAACTTCCGTATATAACAATCAAGAAAAGCAAAAAAAATGATTTTACGTCACATTTAATCATTGTAAATGCTATAATAAAACTTCCGTATATAACAATCAAGAAAAGCAAAAAAAATGATTTTACGTCACATTTAATCATTGTAAATGCTATAATAAAACTTCCGTATATACCAATCAAGAAAAGCACAAAAAATGATTTTACGTCACATTTAATCAATATAAATGCTATAATAAAACTTCCGTATATAACAATCAAGAAAAACACAAAAAATGATTTTACGTCAAATTTAATCAATGTAAATGCTATAATCAAACTTCCGTATATAACAATCAAGAAAAGCACAAAAAATGATTTTACGTCACATTTAATCAATGTAACTGCTATAATCAAACTTCCGTATATAACAGTCAAGAAAAACACAAAAAATGATTTTACGTCACATTTAATCAATGTAAATGCTATAATCAAACTTCCGTATATAACAATCAAGAAAAGCAAAAAAAATGATTTTACGTCACATTTAAACAATGTAAATGCTATAATCAAACTTCCGTATATAACAATCAAGAAAAGCACAAAAAATGATTTTACGTCACATTTAATCAATGTAAATGCTATAATCAAACTTCCGTATATAACAATCAAGAAAAGCAAAAAAAATGATTTTACGTCACATTTAATCATTGTAAATGCTATAATCAAACTTCCGTATATAACAATCAAGAAAAGCAAAAAAAATGATTTTACGTCACATTTAATCAATATAAATGCTATAATCAAACTTCCGTATATAACAATCAAGAAAAGCAAAAAAAATGATTATACGTCACATTTTGTCATTGTAAATGCTATAATAAAACTTCCGTATATAACAATCAAGAAAAGCAAAAAAAATGATTTTACGTCACATTTAATCAATGTAAATGCTATAATGAAACTTCCGTATATAACAATCAAGAAAAGCACAAAAAATGATTTTACGTCACATTTAATCAATGTAAATGCTATAATCAAACTTCCGTATATAACAATCAAGAAAAGCAAAAAAATGATTTTACGTCACATTTAATCAATGTAAATGCTATAATCAAACTTCCGTATATAACAATCAAGAAAAGGAAAAAAATGATTTTACGTCACATTTAATCAATGTAAATGCTATAATCAAACTTCCGTATATAACAATCAAGAAAAGCACAAAAAATGATTTTACGTCACATTTAATCAATGTAAATGCTATAATCAAACTTCCGTATATAACAATCAAGAAAAGCACAAAAAATGATTTTACGTCACATTTAATCAATGTAAATGCTATAATCAAACTTCCGTATATAACAATGAAGAAAAGCAGAAAAAATGATTTTACGTCACATTTAATCAATGTAAATGCTATAATCAAACTTCCGTATATAACAATCAAGAAAAGCAGAAAAAATGATTTTACGTCACATTTAATCAATGTTACTGCTATAATCAAACTTCCGTATATAACAATGAAGAAAAGCAGAAAAAACTATTTTACGTCACATTTAATCAATGTAAATGCTATAATCAAACTTCCGTATATAACAATCAAGAAAAGCAGAAAAAATGATTTTACGTCACATTTAATCATTGTAAATGCTATAATAAAACTTCCGTATATACCAATCAAGAAAAGCACAAAAAATGATTTTACGTCACATTTAATCAATATAAATGCTATAATAAAACTTCCGTATATAACAATCAAGAA
This sequence comes from Rhopilema esculentum, assembly GCF_057945365.1. Taxonomy (NCBI): domain Eukaryota; kingdom Metazoa; phylum Cnidaria; class Scyphozoa; order Rhizostomeae; family Rhizostomatidae; genus Rhopilema; species Rhopilema esculentum. The sequence goes on along the minus strand of NC_142823.1, from coordinate 1,028,143 downwards.
AAACACAAAAAATGATTTTACGTCAAATTTAATCAATGTAAATGCTATAATCAAACTTCCGTATATAACAATCAAGAAAAGCACAAAAAATGATTTTACGTCACATTTAATCAATGTAACTGCTATAATCAAACTTCCGTATATAACAGTCAAGAAAAACACAAAAAATGATTTTACGTCACATTTAATCAATGTAAATGCTATAATCAAACTTCCGTATATAACAATCAAGAAAAGCAAAAAAAATGATTTTACGTCACATTTAAACAATGTAAATGCTATAATCAAACTTCCGTATATAACAATCAAGAAAAGCACAAAAAATGATTTTACGTCACATTTAATCAATGTAAATGCTATAATCAAACTTCCGTATATAACAATCAAGAAAAGCAAAAAAAATGATTTTACGTCACATTTAATCATTGTAAATGCTATAATCAAACTTCCGTATATAACAATCAAGAAAAGCAAAAAAAATGATTTTACGTCACATTTAATCAATATAAATGCTATAATCAAACTTCCGTATATAACAATCAAGAAAAGCAAAAAAAATGATTATACGTCACATTTTGTCATTGTAAATGCTATAATAAAACTTCCGTATATAACAATCAAGAAAAGCAAAAAAAATGATTTTACGTCACATTTAATCAATGTAAATGCTATAATGAAACTTCCGTATATAACAATCAAGAAAAGCACAAAAAATGATTTTACGTCACATTTAATCAATGTAAATGCTATAATCAAACTTCCGTATATAACAATCAAGAAAAGCAAAAAAATGATTTTACGTCACATTTAATCAATGTAAATGCTATAATCAAACTTCCGTATATAACAATCAAGAAAAGGAAAAAAATGATTTTACGTCACATTTAATCAATGTAAATGCTATAATCAAACTTCCGTATATAACAATCAAGAAAAGCACAAAAAATGATTTTACGTCACATTTAATCAATGTAAATGCTATAATCAAACTTCCGTATATAACAATCAAGAAAAGCACAAAAAATGATTTTACGTCACATTTAATCAATGTAAATGCTATAATCAAACTTCCGTATATAACAATGAAGAAAAGCAGAAAAAATGATTTTACGTCACATTTAATCAATGTAAATGCTATAATCAAACTTCCGTATATAACAATCAAGAAAAGCAGAAAAAATGATTTTACGTCACATTTAATCAATGTTACTGCTATAATCAAACTTCCGTATATAACAATGAAGAAAAGCAGAAAAAACTATTTTACGTCACATTTAATCAATGTAAATGCTATAATCAAACTTCCGTATATAACAATCAAGAAAAGCAGAAAAAATGATTTTACGTCACATTTAATCAATGTAACTGCTATAATCAAACTTCCGTATATAACAATCAAGAAAAGCAGAAAAAATGATTTTACGTCACATTTAATCAATGTTAATGCTATAATCAAACTTCCGTATATAACAATCAAGAAAAGCAGAAAAAATGATTTTACGTCACATTTAATCAATGTAAATGCTATAATCAAACTTCCGTATATAACAATCAAGAAAAGCAAAAAAAATGATTTTACGTCACATTTAATCAATGTAAATGCTATAATCAAACTTCCGTATATAACAATCAAGAAAAGCAGAAAAAATGATTTTACGTCACATTTAATCAATGTAAATGCTATAATAAAACTTCCGTATATAACAATCAAGAAAAGCAAAAAAAAAGATTTTACGTCACATTTAATCAATGTAAATGTTATAATCAAACTTCCGTATATAACAGTCAAGAAAAACACAAAAAATGATTTTACGTCACATTTAATCAATGTAAATGCTATAATCAAACTTCCGTATATAACAATCAAGAAAAGCAAAAAAAATGATTTTACGTCACATTTAAACAATGTAAATGCTATAATCAAACTTCCGTATATAACAATCAAGAAAAACAACAAAAATGATTTTACGTCACATTTAATCAATGTAACTGCTATAATCAAACTTCCGTATATACCAATCAAGAAAAGCAAAAAAAAATGATTTTACGTCACATTTAATCAATGTAAATGCTATAATCAAACTTCCGTATAAAACAATCAAGAAAAGCACAAAAAATAATTTTACATCACATTTAATCAATGTAAATGCTATAATCAAACTTCCGTATAAAACAATCAAGAAAAGCACAAAAAATGATTTTACATCACATTTAATCAATGTAAATGCTATAATCAAACTTCCGTATATAACAATCAAGAAAAGCAAAAAAAATGATTTTACGTCAAATTTAATCAATGTAAATGCTATAATCAAACTTCCGTATATAACAATCAAGAAAAGCAAAAAAAATGATTTTACGTCACATTTAATCAATGTAAATGCTATAATCAAACTTCCGTATATAACAATCAAGAAAAGCAAAAAAAATGATTTTACGTCACATTTAATCAATGTAAATGCTATAATCAAACTTCCGTATAAAACAATCATGAAAAGCACAAAAAATGATTTTACGTCACATTTAAACAATGTAAATGCTATAATCAAACTTCCGTATAAAACAATCAAGAAAAGCACAAAAAATGATTTTACATCACATTTAATCAATGTAAATGCTATAATCAAACTTCCGTATATAACAATCAAGAAAAGCAAAAAAAATGATTTTACGTCAAATTTAATCAATGTAAATGCTATAATCAAACTTCCGTATATAACAATCAAGAAAAGCAAAAAAAATGATTTTACGTCACATTTAATCAATGTAAATGCTATAATCAAACTTCCGTATATAACAATCAAGAAAAACAAAAAAAATGATTTTACGTCACATTTAATCAATGTAAATGCTATAATCAAACTTCCGTATATAACAATCAAGAAAAGCACAAATAATGATTTTACGTCACATTTAATCAAGGTTAATGCTATAATAAAACTTCCGTATATAACAATCAAGAAAAACACAAAAAATGATTTTACGTCACATTTAATCAATGTAAATGCTATAATAAAACTTCCGTATATAACAATCAAGAAAAGCACAAAAAATGATTTTACGTCACATCTAATCAATGTAAATGCTATAATCAAACTTTCGTATATAAGAATCAAGAAAAGCACAAAAAATGATTTTACGTCACATTTAATCAATGTAAATTCTATAATCAAACTTCCGTATATACCAATCAAGAAAAGCACAAAAAATGATTTTACGTCACATTTCATCAATGTAAATGCTATAATAAAACTTCCGTATATAACAATCAAGAAAAGCAAAAAAAAAGATTTTACGTCACATTTAATCAATGTATATGTTATAATCCAACTTCCGTAAAAAACAATCAAGAAAAGCACAAAAAATGATTTTACGTCACATTTAATCAATGTAAATGCTATAATCAAACTTCCGTATATAACAATCAAGAAAAACACAAAAAATGATTTTACGTCACATTTCATCAATGTAAATGCTATAGTAAAACTTCCGTATATAACAATCAAGAAAAGCACAAAAAATGATTTTACGTCACATTTAATCAATGTAAATGCTATAATAAAACTTCCGTATATAAAAATCAAGAAAAGCACAAAAAATGATTTTACGTCACATTTAATCAATGTAAATGCTATATTCAAACTTCCGTATATAACAATCAAGAAAAACACAAAAAATGATTTTACGTCACATTTAATCAATGTAAATGCTATAATAAAACTTCCGTATATAACAATCAAGAAAAGCACAAAAAATGATTTTACGTCACATCTAATCAATGTAAATGCTATAATCAAACTTTCGTATATAAGAATCAAGAAAAGCACAAAAAATGATTTTACGTCACATTTAATCAATGTAAATTCTATAATCAAACTTCCGTATATACCAATCAAGAAAAGCACAAAAAATGATTTTACGTCACATTTCATCAATGTAAATGCTATAATAAAACTTCCGTATATAACAATCAAGAAAAGCAAAAAAAAAGATTTTACGTCACATTTAATCAATGTATATGTTATAATCCAACTTCCGTAAAAAACAATCAAGAAAAGCACAAAAAATGATTTTACGTCACATTTAATCAATGTAAATGCTATAATCAAACTTCCGTATATAACAATCAAGAAAAACACAAAAAATGATTTTACGTCACATTTCATCAATGTAAATGCTATAGTAAAACTTCCGTATATAACAATCAAGAAAAGCACAAAAAATCATTTTACGTCACATTTAATCAATGTAAATGCTATAATAAAACTTCCGTATATAAAAATCAAGAAAAGCACAAAAAATGATTTTACGTCACATTTAATCAATGTAAATGCTATATTCAAACTTCCGTATATAACAATCAAGAAAAACACAAAAAATGATTTTACGTCACATTTAATCAATGTAAATGCTATAATAAAACTTCCGTATATAACAATCAAGAAAAGCACAAAAAATGATTTTACGTCACATTTAATCAATGTAAATGCTATAATCAAACTTCCGTATATAACAATCAAGAAAAGCACAAAAAATGATTTTACGTCACATTTAATCAATGTAAATGCTATAATCAAACTTCCGTATATACCAATCAAGAAAAGCAGAAAAAATGATTTTACGTCACATTTAATCAATGTAAATGCTATAATAAAACTTCCGTATATAACAATCAAGAAAAGCAAAATAAAAGATTTTACGTCACATTTAATCAATGTAAATGTTATAATCCAACTTCCGTAAAAAACAATCAAGAAAAGCACAAAAAATTATTTTACGTCACATTTAATCAATGTAAATGCTATAGTAAAACTTCCGTATATAACAATCAAGAAAAGCACAAAAAATGATTTTACGTCACATTTAATCAATTTAAATGCTATAATAAAACTTCCGTATTTAAAAATCAAGAAAAGCACAAAAAATGATTTTACGTCACATTTAATCAATGTAAATGCAATATTCAAACTTCCGTATATAACAATCAAGAAAAGCACAAAAAAATGATTTTACGTCTTATTTAATCAATGTAAATGCTATAATCAATCTTCCGTATATAACAATCAAGAAAAGCACAAAAAATGATTTTACGTCATATTTAATCAATGTAAATGCTATAATAAAACTTCCGTATATAACAATCAAGAAAAGCACAAAAAATGATTTTACGTCATATTTAATCAATGTAAATGCTATAATAAAACTTCCGTATATAACAATCTAGAAAAGCACAAAAAATGATTTTACGTCACATTTAATCAATGTAAATGCTATAATCAAACACCCGTATATAACAATCAAGAAAAGCAAAAAAAATGATTTTACGTCACATTTAATCAATGTAAATGCTATAATCAAACTTCCGTATATAACAATCAAGAAAAGCAAAAAAAATGATTTTACGTCACATTTAATCAATGTAAATGCTATAATCAAACACCCGTATATAACAATCAAGAAAAGCAAAAAAAATGATTTTACGTCACATTTAATCAATGTAACTGCTATAATCAAACACCCGTATATAACAATCAAGAAAAGCAAAAAAAATGATTTTACGTCACATTTAATCAATGTAAATGCTATAATCAAACACCCGTATATAACAATCAAGAAAAGCAAAAAAAATGATTTTACGTCACATTTAATTAATGTAAATGCTATAATCAAACACCCGCATATAACAATCAAGAAAAGCAAAAAAATGATTTTACGTCACATTTAATCAATGTAAATGCTATAATCAAACACCCGTATATAACAATCAAGAAAAGCAAAAAAAATGATTTTACGTCATATTTAATCAATGTAACTGCTATAATCAAACTTCCGTATATAACAATCAAGAAAAACACAAAAAATGATTTGACGTCACATTTAATCAATGTAAATGCTATAATAAAACTTCCGTATATAACAATCAAGAAAAGCAGAAAAAATGATTTTACGTCACATTTAATCAATGTAAATGCTATAATCAAACTTCCGTATATAACAATCAAGAAAAGCAAAAAAAATGATTTTACGTCACATTTAATCAATGTAAATGCTATAATCAAACTTCCGTATATAACAATCAAGAAAAGCAGAAAAAATGATTTTACGTCACATTTAATCAATGTAAATGCTATAATAAAACTTCCGTATATAACAATCAAGAAAAGCAAAAAAAAAGATTTTACGTCACATTTAATCAATGTAAATGTTATAATCCAACTTCCGTAAAAAACAATCAAGAAAAGCACAAAAAATGATTTTACGTCACATTTAATCAATGTAAATGCTATAGTAAAACTTCCGTATATAACAATCAAGAAAAGCACAAAAAATGATTTTACGTCACATTTAATCAATGTAAATGCTATAATAAAACTTCCGTATATAAAAATCAAGAAAAGCACAAAAAATGATTTTACGTCACATTTAATCAATGTAAATGCTATATTCAAACTTCCGTATATAACAATCAAGAAAACCACAAAAAAATGATTTTACGTCTTATTTAATCAATGTAAATGCTATAATCAATCTTCCGTATATAACAATCAAGAAAAGCACAAAAAATGATTTTACGTCACATTTAATCAATGTAAATGCTATAATAAAACTTCCGTATATAACAATCAAGAAAAACACAAAAAATGATTTTACGTCACATTTAATCAATGTAAATGCTATAATAAAACTTCCGTATATAACAATCAAGAAAAGCACAAAAAATGATTTTACGTCACATTTAATCAATGTAAATGCTATAATCAAACTTCCGTATATAACAATCAATAAAAGCAAAAAAAATGATTTTACGTCACATTTAATCAATGTAAATGCTATAATCAAACGTCCGTATATAACAATCAAGAAAAGCACAAAAAATGATTTTACATCACATTTAATCAATGTAAATGCTATAATCAAACTTCCGTATATAACAATCAAGAAAAGCAAAAAAAATGATTTTACGTCAAATTTAATCAATGTAAATGCTCCAATCAAACTTCCGTATATAACAATCAAGAAAAGCAAAAAAAATGATTTTACGTCACATTTAATCAATGTAAATGCTATAATCAAACTTCCGTATATAACAATCAAGAAAAGCAAAAAAAATGATTTTACGTCACATTTAATCAATGTAAATGCTATAATCAAACTTCCGTATATAACAATCAAGAAAAGCACAAATAATGATTTTACGTCACATTTAATCAAGGTAAATGTTATAATAAAACTTCCGTATATAACAATCAAGAAAAACACAAAAAATGATTTTACGTCACATTTAATCAATGTAAATGCTATAATAAAACTTCCGTATATAACAATCAAGAAAAGCACAAAAAATGATTTTACGTCACATCTAATCAATGTAAATGCTATAATCAAACTTTCGTATATAACAATCAAGAAAAGCACAAAAAATGATTTTACGTCACATTTATCAATGTAAATTCTATAATCAAACTTCCGTATATACCAATCAAGAAAAGCACAAAAAATGATTTTACGTCACATTTAATCAATGTAAATGCTATAATAAAACTTCCGTATATAACAATCAAGAAAAGCAAAAAAAAAGATTTTACGTCACATTTAATCAATGTAAATGTTTTAATCCAACTTCCGTAAAAAACAATCAAGAAAAGCACAAAAAATGATTTTACGTCACATTTAATCAATGTAAATGCTATAGTAAAACTTCCGTATATAACAATCAAGAAAAGCACAAAAAATGATTTTACGTCACATTTAATCAATGTAAATGCTATAATAAAACTTCCGTATATAAAAATCAAGAAAATCACAAAAAATGATTTTACGTCACATTTAATCAATGTAAATGCTATATTCAAACTTCCGTATATAACAATCAAGAAAAACACAAAAAATGATTTTACGTCACATTTAATCAATGTAAATGCTATAATAAAACTTCCGTATATAACAATCAAGAAAAGCACAAAAAATGATTTTACGTCACATTTAATCAATGTAAATGCTATAATCAAACTTCCGTATATAACAATCAAGAAAAGCACAAAAAATGATTTTACGTCACATTTAATCAATGTAAATGCTATAATCAAACTTCCGTATATACCAATCAAGAAAAGCACAAAAAATGATTTTACGTCACATTTAATCAATGTAAATGCTATAATAAAACTTCCGTATATAACAATCAAGAAAAACACAAAAAATGATTTTACGTCACATTTAATCAATGTAAATGCTATAATAAAACTTCCGTATATAACAATCAAGAAAAGCACAAAAAATGATTTTACGTCACATTTAATCAATGTAAATGCTATAATCAAACTTCCGTATATAACAATCAATAAAAGCAAAAAAAATGATTTTACGTCACATTTAATCAATGTAAATGCTATAATCAAACTTCCGTATATAACAATCAAGAAAAGCACAAAAAATGATTTTACATCACATTTAATCAATGTAAATGCTATAATCAAACTTCCGTATATAACAATCAAGAAAAGCAAAAAAAATGATTTTACGTCAAATTTAATCAATGTAAATGCTCCAATCAAACTTCCGTATATAACAATCAAGAAAAGCAAAAAAAATGATTTTACGTCACATTTAATCAATGTAAATGCTATAATCAAACTTCCGTATATAACAATCAAGAAAAGCAAAAAAAATGATTTTACGTCTTATTTAATCAATGTAAATGCTATAATCAAACTTCCGTATATAACAATCAAGAAAAGCACAAATAATGATTTTACGTCACATTTAATCAAGGTAAATGTTATAATAAAACTTCCGTATATAACAATCAAGAAAAACACAAAAAATGATTTTACGTCACATTTAATCAATGTAAATGCTATAATAAAACTTCCGTATATAACAATCAAGAAAAGCACAAAAAATGATTTTACGTCACATCTAATCAATGTAAATGCTATAATCAAACTTTCGTATATAACAATCAAGAAAAGCACAAAAAATGATTTTACGTCACATTTATCAATGTAAATTCTATAATCAAACTTCCGTATATACCAATCAAGAAAAGCACAAAAAATGATTTTACGTCACATTTAATCAATGTAAATGCTATAATAAAACTTCCGTATATAACAATCAAGAAAAGCAAAAAAAAAGATTTTACGTCACATTTAATCAATGTAAATGTTTTAATCCAACTTCCGTAAAAAACAATCAAGAAAAGCACAAAAAATGATTTTACGTCACATTTAATCAATGTAAATGCTATAGTAAAACTTCCGTATATAACAATCAAGAAAAGCACAAAAAATGATTTTACGTCACATTTAATCAATGTAAATGCTATAATAAAACTTCCGTATATAAAAATCAAGAAAATCACAAAAAATGATTTTACGTCACATTTAATCAATGTAAATGCTATATTCAAACTTCCGTATATAACAATCAAGAAAAACACAAAAAATGATTTTACGTCACATTTAATCAATGTAAATGCTATAATAAAACTTCCGTATATAACAATCAAGAAAAGCACAAAAAATGATTTTACGTCACATTTAATCAATGTAAATGCTATAATCAAACTTCCGTATATAACAATCAAGAAAAGCACAAAAAATGATTTTACGTCACATTTAATCAATGTAAATGCTATAATCAAACTTTCGTATATACCAATCAAGAAAAGCACAAAAAATGATTTTACGTCACATTTAATCAATGTAAATGCTATAATAAAACTTCCGTATATAACAATCAAGAAAAGCAAAATAAAAGATTTTACGTCACATTTAATCAATGTAAATGTTATAATCCAACTTCCGTAAAAAACAATCAAGAAAAGCACAAAAAATGATTTTACGTCACATTTAATCAATGTAAATGCTATAGTAAAACTTCCGTATATAACAATCAAGAAAAGCACAAAAAATGATTTTACGTCACATTTAATCAATGTAAATGCAATATTCAAACTTCCGTATATAACAATCAAGAAAAGCACAAAAAAATGATTTTACGTCTTATTTAATCAATGTAAATGCTATAATCAATCTTCCGTATATAACAATCAAGAAAAGCACAAAAAATGATTTTACGTCATATTTAATCAATGTAAATGCTATAATAAAACTTCCGTATATAACAATCAAGAAAAGCAAAATAAAAGATTTTACGTCACATTTAATCAATGTAAATGTTATAATCCAACTTCCGTAAAAAACAATCAAGAAAAGCACAAAAAATGATTTTACGTCACATTTAATCAATGTAAATGCTATAGTAAAACTTCCGTATATAACAATCAAGAAAAGCACAAAAAATGATTTTACGTCACATTTAATCAATGTAAATGCAATATTCAAACTTCCGTATATAACAATCAAGAAAAGCACAAAAAAATGATTTTACGTCTTATTTAATCAATGTAAATGCTATAATCAATCTTCCGTATATAACAATCAAGAAAAGCACAAAAAATGATTTTACGTCATATTTAATCAATGTAAATGCTATAATAAAACTTCCGTATATAACAATCAAGAAAAGCACAAAAAATGATTTTACGTCACATTTAATCAATGTAAATGCTATAATCAAACTTCCGTATATAACAATCAAGAAAAGCACAAAAAATGATTTACGTCACATTTAATCAATGTAAATGCTATAATCAAACTTCCGTATATAACAATCAAGAAAAGCAAAAAAAAAATGATTTTACGTCACATTTAATCAATGTAAATGCTATAGTCAAACTTCCGTATATAACAATCAAGAAAAGCACAAAAAATGATTTTACATCACATTTAATCAATGTAAATGCTATAATCAAACTTCCGTATATAACAATCAAGAAAAGCAAAAAAAATGATTTTACGTCAAAGTTAATCAATGTAAATGCTATAATCAAACTTCCGTATATAACAATCAAGAAAAGCAAAAAAAATGATTTTACGTCACATTAAATCAATGTAAATGCTATAATCAAACTTCCGTATATAATAATCAAGAAAAGCAAAAAAAATGATTTTACGTCACATTTAATCAATGTAAATGCTATAATCAACTTCCGTATATAACAATCAAGAAAAGCACAAAAAATGATTTTACGTCACATTTAATCAATGTAAATGCTATAATCAAACTTCCGTATATACCAATCAAGCAAAGCACAAAAAATGATTTTACGTCACATTTAATCAATGTAAATGCTATAATAAAACTTCCGTATAAAACAATCATGAAAAGCAAAAAAAAAGATTTTACGTCACATTTAATCAATGTAAATGTTATAATCCAACTTCCGTAAAAACAATCAAGAAAAGCAAAAAAAATGATTTTACGTCACATTTAATCAATGTAAATGCTATAATCAAACTTCCGTATATAACAATCAAGAAAAGCACAAAAAATGATTTTACGTCACATTTAATCAATGTAAATGCTATAATCAAACTTCCGTATATACCAATCAAGAAAGCACAAAAAATGATTTTACGTCACATTTAATCAATGTAAATGCTATAATAAAACTTCCGTATATAACAATCAAGAAAAGCAAAATAAAAGATTTTACGTCACATTTAATCAATGTAAATGTTATAATCCAACTTCCGTAAAAAACAATCAAGAAAAGCACAAAAAATGATTTTACGTCACATTTAATAAATGTAAATGCTATAGTAAAACTTCCGTATATAACAATCAAGAAAAGCACAAAAAATTATTTTACGTCACATTTAATCAATTTAAATGCTATAATAAAACTTCCGTATTTAAAAATCAAGAAAAGCACAAAAAATGATTTTACGTCACATTTAATCAATGTAAATGCTATATTCAAACTTCCGTATATAACAATCAAGAAAAGCACAAAAAAATGATTTTACGTCTTATTTAATCAATGTAAATGCTATAATAAAACTTCCGTATATAACAATCAAGAAAAGCACAAAAAATGATTTTACGTCACATTTAATCAATGTAAATGCTATAATCAATCTTCCGTATATAACAATCAAGAAAAGCACAAAAAATGATTTTACGTCACATTTAATCAATTTAAATGCTGTAATAAAACTTCCGTATTTAAAAATCAAGAAAAGCAAAAAAAATGATTTTATGTCACATTTAATCAATGTAACTGCTATAATCAAACTTCCGTATACAACAATCAAGAAAAGCACAAAAAATGATTCTACGTCACATTTAATCAATGTAAATGCTATAATAAAACTTCCGTATATAAAAATCAAGAAAAGCACAAAAAATGATTTTACGTCACATTTAATCAATGTAAATGCTATAATCAATCTTCCGTATATAACAATCAAGAAAAGCACAAAAAATGATTTTACGTCACATTTAATCAATGTAAATGCTATAATCAAACTTCCGTATATAACAATCAAGAAAAGCAAAAAAAATGATTTTATGTGCTAAAATAAAACTTCCGTATATAACAATCAAGAAAAGCACAAAAAATGATTTTACGTCACATTTAATCAATGTAAATGCTATAATCAAATTTCCGTATATAACAATAAAGAAAAGCAAAAAAATGATTTTACGTCACATTTAATCAATGTAAATGCTATAATCAAATTTCCGTATAAAACAATACAGAAAAGCAAAAAAAATGATTCTACGTCACATTAATCAATGTAAATGCTATAATCAAGTTTCCGTATATACAAATCGAGAAAAGCACAAAAAATGATTTTACGTCACATTTAATCAATGTAAATGCTATCATCAAACTTCCGTATATAACAATCAACAAATGCACAAAAAAATGATTTTACGTCACATTTAGTCAATGTAAATGCTATAATAAAATTTCCGTATATAACAATCAAGAAAAGCACAAAAAATGATTTTACGTCACATTTAATCAATGTAAATGCTATAATAAAACTTTCGTATATAATAATCAAGAAAAGCACAAAAAATGATTTTACGCCACATTTAATCAATGTAAATGCTATAATAAAACTTCCGTATATAACAATCAAGAAAAGCACAAAAAATGATTTTACGTCACATTTAATCAATGTAAATGCTATAATCAATCTTCCGTATATAACAATCAAGAAAAGCACAAAAAATGATTTTACGTCACATTTAATCAATGTAAATGCTATAATCAAACTTCCGTATATAACAATCAAGAAAAGCAAAAAAAATGATTTTATGTGCTAAAATAAAACTTCCGTATATAACAATCAAGAAAAGCAAAAAAAATGATTTTACGTCACATTTAATCAATGTGAATGCTATAATCAAACTTCTGTGTATAACAATCAACAAATGCACAAAAAATGATTTTACGTCATATTTAATCAATGTAACTGCTATAATCAAACTTCCGTATATAACAATCAAGAAAAGCAGAAAAAATGATTTTACGTCACATTTAATCAATGTAACTGCTATAATCAAACTTCCGTATATAACAATCAAGAAAAGCACAAAAAATGATTTTACGTCACATTTAATCAATGTAACTGCTATAATCAAACTTCCGTATATAACAATCAAGAAAAGCAGAAAAAATGATTTTACGTCACATTTAATCAATGTAACTGCTATAATCAAACTTCCGTATATAACAATAAAGAAATGCGCAAAAAATGATTTTACGTCACATTTAATCAATGTAACTGCTATAATCAAACTTCCGTATATAACAATCAAGAAAAGCACAACAAATGATTTTACGTCACATTTAATCATTGTAACTGCTATAATCAAACTTCCGTATATAACAATCAAGAAAAGCAGAAAAAATGATTTTACGTCACATTTAATCAATGTAACTGCTATAATCAAACTTCCGTATATAACAATCAAGAAAAGCAGAAAAAATGATTTTACGTCACATTTAATCAATGTAACTGCTATAATCAAACTTCCGTATATAACAATCAAGAAAAGCAGAAAAAATGATTTTACGTCACATTTAATCAATGTAACTGCTATAATAAAACTTCCGTATATAACAATCAAGAAAAGCAGAAAAAATGATTTTACGTCACATTTAATCAATGTAACTGCTATAATCAAACTTCCGTATATAACAATCAAGAAAAGGACAAAAAATGATTTTACGTCACGTTTAATGAATGTAAATGCTATAATCAAACTTCCGTATATAACAATCAAGAAAAGCACAAAAAATGATTTTACGTCACATTTAATCAATGTAAATGCTATAATCAAACTTCCGTATATAACAATCAAGAAAAGCACAAAAAATGATTTTACGTCACATTTAATCAATGTAAATGCTATAATCAAATTTCCGTATATAACAATAAAGAAAAGCAAAAAAATGATTTTACGTCACATTTAATCAATGTAAATGCTATAATCAAATTTCCGTATAAAACAATACAGAAAAGCAAAAAAAATGATTCTACGTCACATTAATCAATGTAAATGCTATAATCAAGTTTCCGTATATACAAATCGAGAAAAGCACAAAAAATGATTTTACGTCACATTTAATCAATGTAAATGCTATCATCAAACTTCCGTATATAACAATCAACAAATGCACAAAAAAATGATTTTACGTCACATTTAATCAATGTAAATGCTATAATAAAACTTCCGTATATAACAATCAAGAAAAGCACAAAAAATGATTTTACGTCACATTTAATCAATGTAAATGCTATAATCAAACTTCCGTATATAACAATCAAGAAAAGCGAAAAACATGATTTTACGTCACGTTTAATCAATGTAACTGCTATAATCAAACTTCCGTATACAACAATCAAGAAAAGCACAAAAAATGATTTTACGTCACATTTAATCAATGTAACTGCTATAATCAAACTTCCGTATACAACAATCAAGAAAAGCACAAAAAATGATTTTACGCCACATTTAATCAATGTAAATGCTATAAAAATACTTCCGTATATAACAATCAAGAAAAGCACAAAAAATGATTTTACGTCACATTTAATCAATGTAAATGCTATAACCAAATTTCCGTGTATAACAATCAACAAATGCACAAAAAATGATTTTACGTCATATTTAATCAATGTGAGTGCTATAATCAAACTTCCGTGTATAACAATCAAGAAAAGCAAAAAAAATGATTTTACGTCACATTTAATCAATGTGAATGCTATAATCAAACTTCTGTGTATAACAATCAACAAATGCACAAAAAATGATTTTACGTCATATTTAATCAATGTAACTGCTATAATCAAACTTCCGTATATAACAATCAAGAAAAGCAGAAAAAATGATTTTACGTCACGTTTAATGAATGTAAATGCTATAATCAAACTTCTGTATATAACAATCAAGAAAAGCACAAAAAATGATTTTACGTCACATTTAATCAATGTAACTGCTATAATCAAATTTCCGTATATAACAATAAAGAAAAGCAAAAAAATGATTTTACGTCACATTTAATCAATGTAAATGCTATAATCAAATTTCCGTATAAAACAATACAGAAAAGCAAAAAAAATGATTCTACGTCACATTAATCAATGTAAATGCTATAATCAAGTTTCCGTATATACAAATCGAGAAAAGCACAAAAAATGATTTTACGTCACATTTAATCAATGTAAATGCTATCATCAAACTTCCGTATATAACAATCAACAAATGCACAAAAAAATGATTTTACGTCACATTTAATCAATGTAAATGCTATAATAAAACTTCCGTATATAACAATCAAGAAAAGCAGAAAAAATGATTTTACGTCACATTTAATCAATGTAACTGCTATAATCAAACTTCCGTATATAACAATCAAGAAAAGCAGAAAAAATGATTTTACGTCACATTTAATCAATGTAACTGCTATAATCAAACTTCCGTATATATGTTATACAACTTGTTTTGTCTGTCGTGCATCGTGTTTGTGGTTCGTTATTGTTAATGAGAATGTTTGTCATCGTGCCATCTCTTTTTAGTTGTTATTAGTTCATTTGCCGTTAATTTGTGTCATTAGGGTTTTGTGTGCGTCACTCATGTTGTTAAAAGCGTATGTTCGTTGAGTGCAAGTCCAGTCCAGTCGAAGTTGTTGTTAAATGAAGTCGTTATGTTGTAATTCGTTGGTTGTTGCTAATTTATACTTTCACTATTGAAGAACCTTGGTTTAAAAAAAAAAACGTTATTTTACATTGGTGACCACGACGTGACGAATTCGCAGAAAAAAATGGAAATGATTTCAACAGAACAATTCAGAGAAGTTCTGTTGGATATTATAAAGACCGTTGTATCTCACATGGCCGAAAGGGTGAGGTTGGCAGAGGAGAATGGGAGAAATTTCTTCGTGAATCGAACTAATGTCTATCGTGCTGAAGATGGCCAGCCCATTTGCTATTGTTGTTTGCGCGTTGGTCACGTTGCCAAATATTGTAGGGACAGGAAATTTTCTTTAGCATCCCAGGAGAAGTGTGATCAAAATGAACCTGTGATTGTTGCCTCGGTAGCTGAAGAGCGACCTCGGGTTACCTTTATTGGCAACATCAAAAGAAATGAGCCACACTTTCAAGATCTTCAAACTCGAGTTAAGAAATTGGAGGAGATTGTCAATGAATTGGAGTCACATAAACTATCACGACCAATGGTGACGCGACTGCCTTCTTCAAAACCAATGGAAGTTGACGAGGGTTTATTAGCCACAACATATGAAAAAAATTTGATTGACACTAAAAGAAGAGAAGGACCTTTACGTGTACATAATGTTGTTATAGCCTCGGGTAGAGAACCGTATGGACGGAATAAACTTGGACAGGGACATTATTTCTTAGATGGTACTTGATTTACTCATTTCAGTAAAATTATTTTATTTGATTCTTCGTGCTGCCTTATAATACTTTTATGTTTCTTCCCCTTCGAGAGATCAAGCCAGGAGGCTTGTCTTTCAAAGGGGGGAGTAATGTTATACAACTTGTTTTGTCTGTCGTGCATCGTGTTTGTGGTTCGTTATTGTTAATGAGAATGTTTGTCATCGTGCCATCTCTTTTTAGTTGTTATTAGTTCATTTGCCGTTAATTTGTGTCATTAGGGTTTTGTGTGCGTCACTCATGTTGTTAAAAGCGTATGTTCGTTGAGTGCAAGTCCAGTCCAGTCGAAGTTGTTGTTAAATGAAGTCGTTATGTTGTAATTCGTTGGTTGTTGCTAATTTATACTTTCACTATTGAAGAACCTTGGTTTAAAAAAAAAAAACGTTATTTTACATATAACAATCAAGAAAAGGACAAAAAATGATTTTACGTCACGTTTAATGAATGTAAATGCTATAATCAAACTTCCGTATATAACAATCAAGAAAAGCACAAAAAATGATTTTACGTCACATTTAATCAATGTAAATGCTATAATCAAATTTCCGTATATAACAATAAAGAAAAGCAAAAAAATGATTTTACGTCACATTTAATCAATGTAAATGCTATAATCAAATTTCCGTATAAAACAATACAGAAAAGCAAAAAAAATGATTCTACGTCACATTAATCAATGTAAATGCTATAATCAAGTTTCCGTATATACAAATCGAGAAAAGCACAAAAAATGATTTTACGTCACATTTAATCAATGTAAATGCTATCATCAAACTTCCGTATATAACAATCAACAAATGCACAAAAAAATGATTTTACGTCACATTTAATCAATGTAAATGCTATAATAAAACTTCCGTATATAACAATCAAGAAAAGCACAAAAAATGATTTTACGTCACATTTAATCAATGTAAATGCTATAATCAAACTTCCGTATATAACAATCAAGAAAGCAAAAAAAATGATTTTACGTCACATTTAATCAATGTAAATGCTATAATCAAACTTCCGTATATAACAATCAAGAAAAGCACAAAAAATGATTTTACGTCACATTTAATCAATGTAAATGCTATAATCAAACTTCCGTATATAACAATCAAGAAAAGCAAAAAAAATGATTTTACGTCACATTTAATCAATGTAAATGCTATAATCAAACTTCCGTATATAACAATCAAGAAAAGCACAAAAAATGATTTTACGCCACATTTAATCAATGTAAATTCTATAATCAAACTTCCGTATATAACAATCAAGAAAAGCACAAAAAATGATTTTACGTCACATTTAATCAATGTAAATGCTATAATCAAACTTCCGTATATAACAATCAAGAAAAGCAGAAAAAATGATTTTACGTCACATTTAATCAATGTAAATGCTATAATCAAACTTCCGTATATAACAATCAAGAAAAGCACAAAAAATGATTTTACGTCACATTTAATCAATGTAAATGCTATAATCAAACTTCCGTAAATAACAATCAAGAAAAGCACAAAAAATGATTTTACGTCAAATTTAATCAATGTAAATGCTATAATCAAACTTCCGTATATAACAATCAAGAAAGCAAAAAAAATGATTTTACGTCACATTTAATCAATGTAAATGCTATAATCAAACTTCCGTATATAACAATCAAGAAAAGCACAAAAAATGATTTTACGTCACATTTAATCAATGTAACTGCTATAATCAAACTTCCGTATACAACAATCAAGAAAAGCACAAAAAATGATTTTACGCCACATTTAATCAATGTAAATGCTATAAAAATACTTCCGTATATAACAATCAAGAAAAGCACAAAAAATGATTTTACGTCACATTTAATCAATGTAAATGCTATAACCAAATTTCCGTGTATAACAATCAACAAATGCACAAAAAATGATTTTACGTCATATTTAATCAATGTGAGTGCTATAATCAAACTTCCGTGTATAACAATCAAGAAAAGCAAAAAAAATGATTTTACGTCACATTTAATCAATGTGAATGCTATAATCAAACTTCTGTGTATAACAATCAACAAATGCACAAAAAATGATTTTACGTCATATTTAATCAATGTAACTGCTATAATCAAACTTCCGTATATAACAATCAAGAAAAGCAGAAAAAATGATTTTACGTCACGTTTAATGAATGTAAATGCTATAATCAAACTTCCGTATATAACAATCAAGAAAAGCACAAAAAATGATTTTACGTCACATTTAATCAATGTAACTGCTATAATCAAATTTCCGTATATAACAATAAAGAAAAGCAAAAAAATGATTTTACGTCACATTTAATCAATGTAAATGCTATCATCAAACTTCCGTATATAACAATCAACAAATGCACAAAAAAATGATTTTACGTCACATTTAATCAATGTAAATGCTATAATAAAACTTCCGTATATAACAATCAAGAAAAGCACAAAAAATGATTTTACGTCACATTTAATCAAAGTAAATGCTATAATCAAACTTCCGTATATAACAATCAAGAAAGCAAAAAAAATGATTTTACGTCACATTTAATCAATGTAAATGCTATAATCAAACTTCCGTATATAACAATCAAGAAAAGCACAAAAAATGATTTTACGTCACATTTAATCAATGTAAATGCTATAATCAAACTTCCGTATATAACAATCAAGAAAAGCAAAAAAAATGATTTTACGTCACATTTAATCAATGTAAATGCTATAATCAAACTTCCGTATATAACAATCAAGAAAAGCACAAAAAATGATTTTACGCCACATTTAATCAATGTAAATTCTATAATCAAACTTCCGTATATAACAATCAAGAAAAGCACAAAAAATGATTTTACGTCACATTTAATCAATGTAAATGCTATAATCAAACTTCCGTATATAACAATCAAGAAAAGCAGAAAAAATGATTTTACGTCACATTTAATCAATGTAAATGCTATAATCAAACTTCCGTATATAACAATCAAGAAAAGCACAAAAAATGATTTTACGTCACATTTAATCAATGTAAATGCTATAATCAAACTTCCGTAAATAACAATCAAGAAAAGCACAAAAAATGATTTTACGTCAAATTTAATCAATGTAAATGCTATAATCAAACTTCCGTATATAACAATCAAGAAAGCAAAAAAAATGATTTTACGTCACATTTAATCAATGTAAATGCTATAATCAAACTTCCGTATATAACAATCAAGAAAAGCACAAAAAATGATTTTACGCCACATTTAATCAATGTAAATTCTATAATCAAACTTCCGTATATAACAATCAAGAAAAACACAAAAAATGATTTTACGTCACATTTAATCAATGTAAATGCTATAATCAAACTTCCGTATATAACAATCAAGAAAAGCAGAAAAAATGATTTTACGTCACATTTAATCAATGTAAATGCTATAATCAAACTTCCGTATATAACAATCAAGAAAAGCACAAAAAATGATTTTACGTCACATTTAATCAATGTAAATGCTATAATCAAACTTCCGTAAATAACAATCAAGAAAAGCACAAAAAATGATTTTACGTCAAATTTAATCAATGTAAATGCTATAATCAAACTTCCGTATATAACAATCAAGAAAAGCACAAAAAATGATTTTACGTCACATTTAATCAATGTAACTGCTATAATCAAACTTCCGTATACAACAATCAAGAAAAGCACAAAAAATGATTTTACGCCACATTTAATCAATGTAAATGCTATAAAAATACTTCCGTATATAACAATCAAGAAAAGCACAAAAAATGATTTTACGTCACATTTAATCAATGTAAATGCTATAACCAAATTTCCGTGTATAACAATCAACAAATGCACAAAAAATGATTTTACGTCATATTTAATCAATGTGAGTGCTATAATCAAACTTCCGTGTATAACAATCAAGAAAAGCAAAAAAAATGATTTTACGTCACATTTAATCAATGTGAATGCTATAATCAATCTTCTGTGTATAACAATCAACAAATGCACAAAAAATGATTTTACGTCATATTTAATCAATGTAACTGCTATAATCAAACTTCCGTATATAACAATCAAGAAAAGCAGAAAAAATGATTTTACGTCACGTTTAATGAATGTAAATGCTATAATCAAACTTCCGTATATAACAATCAAGAAAAGCACAAAAAATGATTTTACGTCACATTTAATCAATGTAACTGCTATAATCAAATTTCCGTATATAACAATAAAGAAAAGCAAAAAAATGATTTTACGTCACATTTAATCAATGTAAATGCTATCATCAAACTTCCGTATATAACAATCAACAAATGCACAAAAAAATGATTTTACGTCACATTTAATCAATGTAAATGCTATAATAAAACTTCCGTATATAACAATCAAGAAAAGCACAAAAAATGATTTTACGTCACATTTAATCAATGTAAATGCTATAATCAAACTTCCGTATATAACAATCAAGAAAGCAAAAAAAATGATTTTACGTCACATTTAATCAATGTAAATGCTATAATCAAACTTCCGTATATAACAATCAAGAAAAGCACAAAAAATGATTTTACGTCACATTTAATCAATGTAAATGCTATAATCAAACTTCCGTATATAACAATCAAGAAAAGCAAAAAAAATGATTTTACGTCACATTTAATCAATGTAAATGCTATAATCAAACTTCCGTATATAACAATCAAGAAAAGCACAAAAAATGATTTTACGCCACATTTAATCAATGTAAATTCTATAATCAAACTTCCGTATATAACAATCAAGAAAAGCACAAAAAATGATTTTACGTCACATTTAATCAATGTAAATGCTATAATCAAACTTCCGTATATAACAATCAAGAAAAGCAGAAAAAATGATTTTACGTCACATTTAATCAATGTAAATGCTATAATCAAACTTCCGTATATAACAATCAAGAAAAGCACAAAAAATGATTTTACGTCACATTTAATCAATGTAAATGCTATAATCAAACTTCCGTAAATAACAATCAAGAAAAGCACAAAAAATGATTTTACGTCAAATTTAATCAATGTAAATGCTATAATCAAACTTCCGTATATAACAATCAAGAAAGCAAAAAAAATGATTTTACGTCACATTTAATCAATGTAAATGCTATAATCAAACTTCCGTATATAACAATCAAGAAAAGCACAAAAAATGATTTTACGTCACATTTAATCAATGTAACTGCTATAATCAAACTTCCGTATACAACAATCAAGAAAAGCACAAAAAATGATTTTACGCCACATTTAATCAATGTAAATGCTATAAAAATACTTCCGTATATAACAATCAAGAAAAGCACAAAAAATGATTTTACGTCACATTTAATCAATGTAAATGCTATAACCAAATTTCCGTGTATAACAATCAACAAATGCACAAAAAATGATTTTACGTCATATTTAATCAATGTGAATGCTATAATCAAACTTCCGTGTATAACAATCAAGAAAAGCAAAAAAAATGATTTTACGTCACATTTAATCAATGTGAATGCTATAATCAAACTTCTGTGTATAACAATCAACAAATGCACAAAAAATGATTTTACGTCATATTTAATCAATGTAACTGCTATAATCAAACTTCCGTATATAACAATCAAGAAAAGCAGAAAAAATGATTTTACGTCACGTTTAATGAATGTAAATGCTATAATCAAACTTCTGTATATAACAATCAAGAAAAGCACAAAAAATGATTTTACGTCACATTTAATCAATGTAACTGCTATAATCAAATTTCCGTATATAACAATAAAGAAAAGCAAAAAAATGATTTTACGTCACATTTAATCAATGTAAATGCTATAATCAAATTTCCGTATAAAACAATACAGAAAAGCAAAAAAAATGATTCTACGTCACATTAATCAATGTAAATGCTATAATCAAGTTTCCGTATATACAAATCGAGAAAAGCACAAAAAATGATTTTACGTCACATTTAATCAATGTAAATGCTATCATCAAACTTCCGTATATAACAATCAACAAATGCACAAAAAAATGATTTTACGTCACATTTAATCAATGTAAATGCTATAATAAAACTTCCGTATATAACAATCAAGAAAAGCAGAAAAAATGATTTTACGTCACATTTAATCAATGTAACTGCTATAATCAAACTTCCGTATATAACAATCAAGAAAAGCAGAAAAAATGATTTTACGTCACATTTAATCAATGTAAATGCTATAAAAATACTTCCGTATATAACAATCAAGAAAAGCACAAAAAATGATTTTACGTCACATTTAATCAATGTAAATGCTATAACCAAATTTCCGTGTATAACAATCAACAAATGCACAAAAAATGATTTTACGTCATATTTAATCAATGTGAATGCTATAATCAAACTTCCGTGTATAACAATCAAGAAAAGCAAAAAAAATGATTTTACGTCACATTTAATCAATGTGAATGCTATAATCAAACTTCTGTGTATAACAATCAACAAATGCACAAAAAATGATTTTACGTCATATTTAATCAATGTAACTGCTATAATCAAACTTCCGTATATAACAATCAAGAAAAGCAGAAAAAATGATTTTACGTCACGTTTAATGAATGTAAATGCTATAATCAAACTTCTGTATATAACAATCAAGAAAAGCACAAAAAATGATTTTACGTCACATTTAATCAATGTAACTGCTATAATCAAATTTCCGTATATAACAATAAAGAAAAGCAAAAAAATGATTTTACGTCACATTTAATCAATGTAAATGCTATAATCAAATTTCCGTATAAAACAATACAGAAAAGCACAAAAAATGATTTTACGTCACATTTAATCAATGTAAATGCTATAATCAAACTTCCGTATATAACAATCAAGAAAAGCAAAAAAAATGATTTTACGTCACATTTAATCAATGTAAATGCTATCATCAAACTTCCGTATATAACAATCAACAAATGCACAAAAAAATGATTTTACGTCACATTTAATCAATGTAAATGCTATAATAAAACTTCCGTATATAACAATCAAGAAAAGCAGAAAAAATGATTTTACGTCACATTTAATCAATGTAACTGCTATAATCAAACTTCCGTATATAACAATCAAGAAAAGCAGAAAAAATGATTTTACGTCACATTTAATCAATGTAACTGCTATAATCAAACTTCCGTATATATGTTATACAACTTGTTTTGTCTGTCGTGCATCGTGTTTGTGGTTCGTTATTGTTAATGAGAATGTTTGTCATCGTGCCATCTCTTTTTAGTTGTTATTAGTTCATTTGCCGTTAATTTGTGTCATTAGGGTTTTGTGTGCGTCACTCATGTTGTTAAAAGCGTATGTTCGTTGAGTGCAAGTCCAGTCCAGTCGAAGTTGTTGTTAAATGAAGTCGTTATGTTGTAATTCGTTGGTTGTTGCTAATTTATACTTTCACTATTGAAGAACCTTGGTTTAAAAAAAAAAACGTTATTTTACATTGGTGACCACGACGTGACGAATTCGCAGAAAAAAATGGAAATGATTTCAACAGAACAATTCAGAGAAGTTCTGTTGGATATTATAAAGACCGTTGTATCTCACATGGCCGAAAGGGTGAGGTTGGCAGAGGAGAATGGGAGAAATTTCTTCGTGAATCGAACTAATGTCTATCGTGCTGAAGATGGCCAGCCCATTTGCTATTGTTGTTTGCGCGTTGGTCACGTTGCCAAATATTGTAGGGACAGGAAATTTTCTTTAGCATCCCAGGAGAAGTGTGATCAAAATGAACCTGTGATTGTTGCCTCGGTAGCTGAAGAGCGACCTCGGGTTACCTTTATTGGCAACATCAAAAGAAATGAGCCACACTTTCAAGATCTTCAAACTCGAGTTAAGAAATTGGAGGAGATTGTCAATGAATTGGAGTCACATAAACTATCACGACCAATGGTGACGCGACTGCCTTCTTCAAAACCAATGGAAGTTGACGAGGGTTTATTAGCCACAACATATGAAAAAAATTTGATTGACACTAAAAGAAGAGAAGGACCTTTACGTGTACATAATGTTGTTATAGCCTCGGGTAGAGAACCGTATGGACGGAATAAACTTGGACAGGGACATTATTTCTTAGATGGTACTTGATTTACTCATTTCAGTAAAATTATTTTATTTGATTCTTCGTGCTGCCTTATAATACTTTTATGTTTCTTCCCCTTCGAGAGATCAAGCCAGGAGGCTTGTCTTTCAAAGGGGGGAGTAATGTTATACAACTTGTTTTGTCTGTCGTGCATCGTGTTTGTGGTTCGTTATTGTTAATGAGAATGTTTGTCATCGTGCCATCTCTTTTTAGTTGTTATTAGTTCATTTGCCGTTAATTTGTGTCATTAGGGTTTGTGTGCGTCACTCATGTTGTTAAAAGCGTATGTTCGTTGAGTGCAAGTCCAGTCCAGTCGAAGTTGTTGTTAAATGAAGTCGTTATGTTGTAATTCGTTGGTTGTTGCTAATTTATACTTTCACTATTGAAGAACCTTGGTTTAAAAAAAAAAAACGTTATTTTACATATAACAATCAAGAAAAGGACAAAAAATGATTTTACGTCACGTTTAATGAATGTAAATGCTATAATCAAACTTCCGTATATAACAATCAAGAAAAGCACAAAAAATGATTTTACGTCACATTTAATCAATGTAAATGCTATAATCAAATTTCCGTATATAACAATAAAGAAAAGCAAAAAAATGATTTTACGTCACATTTAATCAATGTAAATGCTATAATCAAATTTCCGTATAAAACAATACAGAAAAGCAAAAAAAATGATTCTACGTCACATTAATCAATGTAAATGCTATAATCAAGTTTCCGTATATACAAATCGAGAAAAGCACAAAAAATGATTTTACGTCACATTTAATCAATGTAAATGCTATCATCAAACTTCCGTATATAACAATCAACAAATGCACAAAAAAATGATTTTACGTCACATTTAATCAATGTAAATGCTATAATAAAACTTCCGTATATAACAATCAAGAAAAGCACAAAAAATGATTTTACGTCACATTTAATCAATGTAAATGCTATAATCAAACTTCCGTATATAACAATCAAGAAAGCAAAAAAAATGATTTTACGTCACATTTAATCAATGTAAATGCTATAATCAAACTTCCGTATATAACAATCAAGAAAAGCACAAAAAATGATTTTACGTCACATTCAATCAATGTAAATGCTATAATCAAACTTCCGTATATAACAATCAAGAAAAGCAAAAAAAATGATTTTACGTCACATTTAATCAATGTAAATGCTATAATCAAACTTCCGTATATAACAATCAAGAAAAGCACAAAAAATGATTTTACGCCACATTTAATCAATGTAAATTCTATAATCAAACTTCCGTATATAACAATCAAGAAAAGCACAAAAAATGATTTTACGTCACATTTAATCAATGTAAATGCTATAATCAAACTTCCGTATATAACAATCAAGAAAAGCAGAAAAAATGATTTTACGTCACATTTAATCAATGTAAATGCTATAATCAAACTTCCGTATATAACAATCAAGAAAAGCACAAAAAATGATTTTACGTCACATTTAATCAATGTAAATGCTATAATCAAACTTCCGTAAATAACAATCAAGAAAAGCACAAAAAATGATTTTACGTCAAATTTAATCAATGTAAATGCTATAATCAAACTTCCGTATATAACAATCAAGAAAGCAAAAAAAATGATTTTACGTCACATTTAATCAATGTAAATGCTATAATCAAACTTCCGTATATAACAATCAAGAAAAGCACAAAAAATGATTTTACGTCACATTTAATCAATGTAAATGCTATAATCAAACTTCCGTATATAACAATCAAGAAAAGCAAAAAAAATGATTTTACGTCACATTTAATCAATGTAAATGCTATAATCAAACTTCCGTATATAACAATCAAGAAAAGCACAAAAAATGATTTTACGCCACATTTAATCAATGTAAATTCTATAATCAAACTTCCGTATATAACAATCAAGAAAAGCACAAAAAATGATTTTACGTCACATTTAATCAATGTAAATGCTATAATCAAACTTCCGTATATAACAATCAAGAAAAGCAGAAAAAATGATTTTACGTCACATTTAATCAATGTAAATGCTATAATCAAACTTCCGTATATAACAATCAAGAAAAGCACAAAAAATGATTTTACGTCACATTTAATCAATGTAAATGCTATAATCAAACTTCCGTAAATAACAATCAAGAAAAGCACAAAAAATGATTTTACGTCAAATTTAATCAATGTAAATGCTATAATAAAACTTTCGTATATAACAATCAAGAAAAGCACAAAAAATGATTTTACGTCACATTTAATCAATGTAAATGCTATAATAAAACTTCCGTATATAACAATCAAGAAAAGCACAAAAAATGATTTTACGTCACATTTAATCAATGTAACTGCTATAATCAAACTTCCGTATACAACAATCAAGAAAAGCACAAAAAATGATTTTACGTCACATTTAATAAATGTAAAAGCTATAATCAAACTTCCGTATATAACAATCAAGAAAAGGAAAAAAAATGATTTTACGTCACATTTAATGAATGTAAATGCTATAATCAAACTTCCGTATATAACAATCAAGAAAAGCGAAAAACATGATTTTACGTCACGTTTAATCAATGTAACTGCTATAATCAAACTTCCGTATACAACAATCAAGAAAAGCACAAAAAATGATTTTACGTCACATTTAATCAATGTAAATGCTATAATCAAACTTCCGTATATAACAATCAAGAAAAGCAGAAAAAATGATTTTACGTCACATTTAATCAATGTAACTGCTATAATCAAACTTCCGTATACAACAATCAAGAAAAGCACAAAAAATGATTTTACGTCACATTTAATCAATGTAACTGCTATAATCAAACTTCCGTATACAACAATCAAGAAAAGCACAAAAAATGATTTTACGCCACATTTAATCAATGTAAATGCTATAATCAAACTTCCGTATATAACAATCAAGAAAAGCACAAAAAATGATTTTACGTCACATTTAATCAATGTAAATGCTATAATCAAACTTCCGTGTATAACAATCAAGAAAAGCAAAAAAAATTATTTTACGTCACATTTAATCAATGTAACTGCTATAATCAAACTTCCGTATATAACAATCAAGAAAAGCAGAAAAAATGATTTTACGTCACATTTAATCAATGTAACTGCTATAATCAAACTTCCGTATATACCAATAAAGAAAAGCACAAAAAATGATTTTACGTCACATTTAATCAATGTAAATGCTATAATCAAACTTCCGTATATAACAATCAAGAAAAGCACAAAAAATGATTTTACGTCACATTTAATCAATGTAAATGCTATAATCAAACTTTCGTATATAATAATCCAGAAAAGGAAAAAAAATGATTTTACGTCACATTTGATCAATGTAACTGCTATAATCAAACTTCCGTAAATATCAATCAACAAATGCAAATAAAATGATTTTATGTCACATTTAATCAATGTAAATGCTATAATCAAACTTCCGTATATAACAATCAAGAAAAGCACAAAAAATGATTTTACGTCACATTTAATCAATGTAAATGCCATAATCAAACTTCCGTATATAACAATCAATAAAAGCACAAAAAATGATTTTACGTCACATTTAATCAATGTAAATGCTATAATCAAACTTCCGTATATAACAATCAAGAAAAGCACAAAAAATGATTTTACGTCACATTTAATCAATGTAAATGCTATAATAAAACTTCCGTATATAACAATCAAGAAAAGCACAAAAAATGATTTTACGTCACATTTAATCAATGTAAATGCTATAATCAAACTTCCGTATATAACAATCTAGAAAAGCACAAAAAATGATTTTACGTCACATTTAATCAATTTAAATGCAATAATCAAACTTCCGTATATAACAATCAAGAAAAGCACAAAAAATGATTTTACGTCACATTTAAACAATGTAAATGCTATAATCAAACTTCCGTATATAACAATCAAGAAAAGCACAAAAAATGATTTTACGTCACATTTAATCAATGTAAATGCTATAATCAAACTTCCGTATATAACAATCAAGAAAAGCACAAAAAAATGATTTTATGTCACATTTAATCAATGTAAATGCTATAATCAAACTTCCGTATATAACAATCAAGAAAAGCACAAAAAATGATTTTACGTCACATTTAATCAATGTAAATGCTATAATCAAACTTCCGTATATAACAATAAAGAAAAGCACCAAAAATGATTTTATGTCACATTTAAGCAATGTAAATGCTATAATCAAACTTCCGTATATAACAATCTAGAAAAGCAAAAAAAATGATTTTACGTCACATTTAATCAATAAAAATGCTATAATCAAACTTCCGCATATAACAATCAAGAAAAGCACAAAAAATGATTTTACGTCACATTTAATCCATGTAAATGCTATAATCAAACTTCCTTATATAACAATCAAGAAAAGCACAGAAAATGATTTCACGTTAAATTTAATCAATGTAAATGCTATAAAAATACTTCCGTATATAACAATCAAGAAAAGCACAAAAAATGATTTTACGTCACATTTAATCAATGTAAATGCTATAACCTAATTTCCGTGTATAACAATCAACAAATGCACAAAAAATGATTTTACGTCATATTTAATCAATGTGAGTGCTATAATCAAACTTCCGTGTATAACAATCAAGAAAAGCACAAAAAATGATTTTACGTCACATTTAATCAATAAAACTGCTATAATCAAACTTCCGTATATAACAATCAAGAAAAGCAAAAAAAATGATTTTACGTCACATTTAATCAATAAAACTGCTATAATCAAACTTCCGTGTATAACAATCAAGAAAAGCAAAAAAAATGATTTTACGTCACATTTAATCAATAAAACTGCTATAATCAAACTTCCGTGTATAACAATCAAGAAAAGCAAAAAAAATGATTTTACGTCACATTTAATCAATAAAACTGCTATAATCAAACTTCCGTGTATAACAATCAAGAAAAGCAAAAAAAATGATTTTACGTCACATTTAATCAATAAAACTGCTATAATCAAACTTCCGTATATAACAATCAAGAAAAGCAAAAAAAATGATTTTACGTCACATTTAATCAATAAAACTGCTATAATCAAACTTCCGTGTATAACAATCAAGAAAAGCAAAAAAAATGATTTTACGTCACATTTAATCAATGTGAATGCTATAATCAAGTTTTTGTGTATAGCAATTAAGAAATGCAAAAAAAATGATTTTACGTCACATTTAATCAATCTTACTGCTATAGTCAAACTTCCGTATATAACAATCAACAAATGCACAAAAAATGATTTTACGTCACATTTAATCAATGTGAATGCTATAATCAAACTTCTGTGTATAACAATCAACAAATGCACAAAAAATGATTTTACGTCATATTTAATCAATGTAACTGCTATAATCAAACTTCCGTATATAACAATCAAGAAAAGCAGAAAAAATGATTTTACGTCACATTTAATCAATGTAACTGCTATAATCAAACTTCCGTATATAACAATCAAGAAAAGCAGAAAAAATGATTTTACGTCACATTTAATCAATGTAACTGCTATAATCAAACTTCCGTATATAACAATCAAGAAAAGCAGAAAAAATGATTTTACGTCACATTTAATCAATGTAACTGCTATAATCAAACTTCCGTATATAACAATAAAGAAATGCACAAAAAATGATTTTACGTCACATTTAATCAATGTGAATGCTATAATCAAACTTCCGTATATAACAATCTAGAAAAGCAGAAAAAATGATTTTACGTCACATTTAATCAATGTGAATGCTATAATCAAACTTCCGTATATAACAATCTAGAAAAGTAGAAAAAATGATTTTGCGTCACATTTAATCAATGTGAATGCTATAATCAAACTTCTGTGTATAACAATCAACAAATGCACAAAAAATGATTTTACGTCACATTTAATCAATGTGAATGCTATAATCAAACTTCTGTGTATAACAATCAACAAATGCACAAAAAATGATTTTACGTCATATTTAATCAATGTAACTGCTATAATCAAACTTCCGTATATAACAATCAAGAAAAGCAGAAAAAATGATTTTACGTCACATTTAATCAATGTAAATGCTATAATCAAACTTCCGTATATAACAATAAAGAAATGCACAAAAAATGATTTTACGTCACATTTAATCAATGTGAATGCTATAATCAAACTTCTGTGTATAACAATCAACAAATGCACAAAAAATGATTTTACGTCACATTTAATCAATGTGAATGCTATAATCAAACTTCTGTGTATAACAATCAACAAATGCACAAAAAATGATTTTACGTCATATTTAATCAATGTAACTGCTATAATCAAACTTCCGTATATAACAATAAAGAAATGCACAAAAAATGATTTTACGTCACATTTAATCAATGTAAATGCTATAATCAAACTTCTGTGTATAACAATCAACAAATGCACAAAAAATGATTTTACGTCACATTTAATCAATGTGAATGCTATAATCAAACTTCTGTGTATAACAATCAACAAATGCACAAAAAATGATTTTACGTCATATTTAATCAATGTAACTGCTATAATCAAACTTCCGTATATAACAATCAAGAAAAGCAGAAAAAATGATTTTACGTCACATTTAATCAATGTAACTGCTATAATCAAACTTCCGTATATAACAATCAAGAAAAGCAGAAAAAATGATTTTACGTCACATTTAATCAATGTAACTGCTATAATCAAACTTCCGTATATAACAATCAAGAAAAGCAGAAAAAATGATTTTACGTCACATTTAATCAATGTAAATGCTATAATCAAACTTCCGTATATACCAGTCAAGAAAAGCCAAAAAAACGATTTTACGTCACATTTAATCAATGTGAATGCTATAATCAAACTTCTGTGTATAACAATCAACAAATGCACAAAAAATGATTTTACGTCATATTTAATCAATGTAACTGCTATAATCAAACTTCCGTATATAACAATCAAGAAAAGCAGAAAAAATGATTTTACGTCACATTTAATCAATGTAACTGCTATAATCAAACTTCTGTGTATAACAATCAACAAATGCACAAAAAATGATTTTACGTCACATTTAATCAATGTAACTGCTATAATCAAACTTCCGAATATAACAATCAAGAAAAGCAGAAAAAATGATTTTACGTCACATTTAATCAATGTAACTGCTATAATCAAACTTCCGTATATAACAATCAAGAAAAGCAGAAAAAATGATTTTACGTCACATTTAATCAATGTAACTGCTATAATCAAACTTCCGTATATAACAATAAAGAAATGCACAAAAAATGATTTTACGTCACATTTAATCAATGTAACTGCTATAATCAAACTTCCGTATATAACAATCAAGAAAAGCACAACAAATGATTTTACGTCACATTTAATTAATGTAACTGTTATAATCAAACTTCCGTATATAACAATCAAGAAAAGCAGAAAAAATGATTTTACGTCACATTTAATCAATGTAACTGCTATAATCAAACTTCCGTATATAACAATCAAGAAAAGCAGAAAAAATGATTTTACGTCACATTTAATCAATGTAACTGCTATAATCAAACTTCCGTATATAACAATCAAGAAAAGCAGAAAAAATGATTTTACGTCACATTTAATCAATGTAACTGCTATAATCAAACTTCCGTATATAACAATCAAGAAAAGCAGAAAAAATGATTTTACGTCACATTTAATCAATGTAACTGCTATAATCAAACTTCCGTATATAACAATCAAGAAAAGGACAAAAAATGATTTTACGTCACGTTTAATGAATGTAAATGCTATAATCAAACTTCCGTATATAACAATCAAGAAAAGCACAAAAAATGATTTTACGTCACATTTAATCAATGTAAATGCTATAATCAAACTTCGGTATATAACAATCAAGAAAAGCAAAAAAAATGATTTTACGTCACATTTAATCAATGTAACTGCTATAATCAAACTTCCGTATATAACAATCAAGAAAAGCACAAAAAATGATTTTACGTCACATTTAATCAATGTAACTGCTATAATCAAACTTCCGTATATAACAATCAAGAAAAGCAGAAAAAATGATTTTACGTCACATTTAATCAATGTAACTGCTATAATCAAACTTCCGTATATAACAATAAAGAAAAGCACAAAAAATGATTTTACGTCACATTTAATCAATGTAACTGCTATAATCAAACTTCCGTATATACCAATCAAGAAAAGCAAAAAAAATGATTTTACGTCACATTTAATCAATGTAACTGCTATAATCAAACTTCCGTATATAACAATCAAGAAAAGCACAAAAAATGATTTTACGTCACATTTAATCAATGTAACAGCTATAATCAAACTTCCGTATATAACAATCAAGAAAAGCACAAAAAATGATTTTACGTCACATTTAATCAATGTAACTGCTATAATCAAACTTCTGTATATAACAATCAAGAAAAGCAGAAAAAATGATTTTACGTCACATTTAATCAATGTAAATGCTATAATCAAACTTCCGTATATAACAATCAAGAAAAGCACAAAAAAAGATTTTACGTCACATTTAATCAATGTAAATGCTATAATCAAACTTCCGTATATAACAATCAAGAAAAGCAAAAAAAATGATTTTACGTCACATTTAATCAATGTAACTGCTATAATCACAATTCCGTATATAACAATCAAGAAAAGCAAAACAAATGATTTTACGTCACATTTAATCAATGTAAATGCTATAATCAAACTTCCGTATATAACAATCAAGAAAAGCAGAAAAAATGATTTTACATCACATTTAATCAATGTAACTGCTATAATCAAACTTCCGTATATAACAATCAAGAAAAGCACAAAAAATGATTTTACGTCACATTTAATCAATGTAAATGCTATAATCAAACTTCCGTATATAACAATCAAGAAAAGCACAAAAAATGATTTTACGTCACATTTAATCAATGTAAATGCAATAATCAAACTTCCGTATATAACAATCAAGAAAAGCACAATAAATGATTTTACGTCACATTTAATCAATGTAAATGCTATAATCAAACTTCCGTATATAACAATCAAGAAAAGCAGAAAAAATGATTTTACGTCACATTTAATCAATGTAAATGCTATAATCAAACTTCCGTATATAACAATCAAGAAAAGCACAAAAAATGATTTTACGTCACATTTAATCAATGTAACTGCTATAATCACAATTCCGTATATAACAATCAAGAAAAGCAAAACAAATGATTTTACGTCACATTTAATCAATGTAAATGCTATAATCAAACTTCCGTATATAACAATCAAGAAAAGCAGAAAAAATGATTTTACGTCACATTTAATCAATGTAACTGCTATAATCAAACTTCCGTATATAACAATCAAGAAAAGCACAAAAAATGATTTTACGTCACATTTAATCAATGTAAATGCTATAATCAAACTTCCGTATATAACAATCAAGAAAAGCACAAAAAATGATTTTACGTCACATTTAATCAATGTAAATGCAATAATCAAACTTCCGTATATAACAATCAAGAAAAGCACAATAAATGATTTTACGTCACATTTAATCAATGTAAATGCTATAATCAAACTTCCGTATATAACAATCAAGAAAAGCAAAAAAAATGATTTTACGGCACATTTAATCAATGTAAATGCTATAATCAAACTTCCGTATATAACAATCAAGAAAAGCAGAAAAAATGATTTCACGTCACATTTAATCAATGTAAATGCTATAATCAAACTTCCGTATATAACAATCAAGAAAAGCACAAAAAATGATTTTACGTCACATTTAATCAATGTAATTGCTATAATCAAACTTCCGTATATAACAATCAAGAAAAGCAGAAAAAATGATTTTACGTCACATTTAATCAATGTAATTGCTATAATCAAACTTCCGTATATAACAATCAAGAAAAGCAAAAAAAATGATTTTACGTCACATTTAATCAATGTAATTGCTATAATCAAACTTCCGTATATAACAATCAAGAAAAGCAGAAAAAATGATTTTACGTCACATTTAATCAATGTAATTGCTATAATCAAACTTCCGTATATAACAATCAAGAAAAGCAGAAAAAATGATTTTACGTCACATTTAATCAATGTAATTGCTATAATCAAACTTCCGTATATAACAATCAAGAAAAGCAGAAAAAATGATTTTACGTCACATTTAATCAATGTAATTGCTATAATCAAACTTCCGTATATAACAATCAAGAAAAGCAGAAAAAATGATTTTACGTCACATTTAATCAATGTAATTGCTATAATCAAACTTCCGTATATAACAATCAAGAAAAGCAGAAAAAATGATTTTACGTCACATTTAATCAATGTAACTGCTATAATCAAACTTCCGTATATAACAATCAAGAAAAGCAGAAAAAATGATTTTACGTCACATTTAATCAATGTAATTGCTATAATCAAACTTCCGTATATAACAATCAAGAAAAGCAGAAAAAATGATTTTACGTCACATTTAATCAATGTAACTGCTATAATCAAACTTCCGTATATAACAATCAAGAAAAGCAGAAAAAATGATTTTACGTCACATTTAATCAATGTAACTGCTATAATCAAACTTCCGTATATAACAATCAAGAAAAGCACAAAAAATGATTTTACGTCACATTTAATATATGTAACTGCTATAATCAAACTTCCGTATATAACAATCAAGAAAAGCAGGAAAAATGATTTTACGTCACATTTAATCAATGTAAATGCTATAATAAAACTTCCGTATAAAACAATCGAGAAAAGCACAAAAAATGATTTTACGTCACATTTAATCAATGTAACTGCTATAATCAAACTTCCGTATATAACAATCAAGAAAAGCAGAAAAAATGATTTTACGTCACATTTAATCAGTGTAAATGCTATAATCAAACTTCCGTATATAACAATCAAGAAAAGCAGAAAAAATGATTTTACGTCACATTTAATCAATGTAAATGCTATAATCAAACTTTCGTATATAACAATCAAGAAAAGCAGAAAAAATGATTTTACGTCACATTTAATCAATGTAACTTCTATAATCAAACTTCCGTATATAACAATCAAGAAAAGCACAAAAAATGATTTTACGTCACATTTAATTAATGTAAATGCTATAATCAAACTTCCGTATATAACAATCAAGAAAAGCAGAAAAAATGATTTTACGTCATATTTAATCAATGTTAATGCTATAATCAAACTTCCGTATATAACAATCAAGAAAAGCAGAAAAAATGATTTTAGGTCACATTTAATCAATGTAAATGCTATAATCAAACTTCCGTATATAACAATCAAGAAAAGCAGAAAAAATGATTTTACGTCACATTTAATCAATGTAAATGCTATAATCAAACTTCCGTATATAACAATCAAGAAAAGCAAAAAAAATGATTTTACGTCACATTTAATCAATGTAATTGCTTTAATCAAACTTCCGTATATAACAATCAAGAAAAGCAGAAAAAATGATTTTACGTCACATTAAATCAATGTAATTGCTATAATCAAACTTCCGTATATAACAATCAAGAAAAGCACAAAATGTGATTTTACGTCACATTTAGTCAATGTAAATGCTATAATCAAACTTCCCTATATAACAATCAAGAAAGCAAAAAAATGATTTTACGTCACATTTAATCAATGTAAATTCTATAATAAAACTTCCGTATTTAACAATCAAGAAAAGCACAAAAAATGATTTTACGTCACATTTAATCAATGTAAATGCTATAATCAAACTTCCGTATATAACAATCAAGAAAAGCAAAAAAAATGATTTTACGTCACATTTAATCAATGTAAATGCTATAATCAAACTTCCGTATATAACAATCAAGAAAAGCAAAAAAAATGATTTTACGTCACATTTAATCAATGTAATTGCTTTAATCAAACTTCCGTATATAACAATCAAGAAAAGCAGAAAAAATGATTTTACGTCACATTTAATCAATGTAATTGCTATAATCAAACTTCCGTATATAACAATCAAGAAAAGCACAAAAAGTGATTTTACGTCACATTTAATCAATGTAAATGCTATAATCAAACTTCCCTATATAACAATCAAGAAAGCAAAAAAAATGATTTTACCTCACATTTAATCAATGTAAATGCTATAATAAAACTTCCGTATATAACAATCAAGAAAAGCACAAAAAATGATTTTACGTCACATTTAATCAATGTAAATGCTATAATCAAACTTCCGTATATAACAATCAAGAAAAGCAAAAAAATGATTTTACGTCACATTTAATCAATGTAAATGCTATAATCAAACTTCCGTATATAACAATCAAGAAAAGCAAAAAAAATGATTTTACGTCACATTTCATCAATGTAAATGCTATAATCAAACTTCCGTATATAACAATCAAGAAAAGCACAAAAAATGATTTTACGTCACATTTAATCAATGTAAATGCTATAATCAAACTTCCCTATATAACAATCAAGAAAGCAAAAAAAATGATTTTACCTCACATTTAATCAATGTAAATGCTATAATAAAACTTCCGTATATAACAATCAAGAAAAGCACAAAAAATGATTTTACGTCACATTTAATCAATGTAAATGCTATAATCAAACTTCCGTATAAAACAATCAAGAAAAGCAAAAAAAATGATTTTACGTCACATTTAATCAATGTAAATGCTATAATCAAACTTCCGTATATAACAATCAAGAAAAGCACAAAAAATGATTTTACGTCACATTTAATCAATGTAAATGCTATAATTAAACTTCCGTATATAACAATCAAGAAAAGCAAAAAAAATGATTTTACGTCACATTTCATCAATGTAAATGCTATAATCAAACTTCCGTATATAACAATCAAGAAAAGCACAAAAAGTGATTTTACGTCACATTTAATCAATGTAAATGCTATAATCAAACTTCCCTATATAACAATCAAGAAAGCAAAAAAAATGATTTTACCTCACATTTAATCAATGTAAATGCTATAATCAAACTTCCGTATATAACAATCAAGAAAAGCACAAAAAATGATTTTACGTCACATTTAATCAATGTAAATGCTATAATCAAACTTCCGTATATAACAATCAAGAAAAGCAAAAAAAATGATTTTACGTCACATTTAATCAATGTAAATGCTATAATCAAACTTCCGTATATAACAATCAAGAAAAGCAAAAAAAATGATTTTACGTCACATTTCATCAATGTAAATGCTATAATCAAACTTCCGTATATAACAATAAAGAAAAGCACAAAAAGTGATTTTACGTCACATTTAATCAATGTAAATGCTATAATCAAACTTCCCTATATAACAATCAAGAAAGCAAAAAAAATGATTTTACCTCACATTTAATCAATGTAAATGCTATAATAAAACTTCCGTATATAACAATCAAGAAAAGCACAAAAAATGATTTTACGTCACATTTAATCAATGTAAATGCTATAATCAAACTTCCGTATATAACAATCAAGAAAAGCAAAAAAAATGATTTTACGTCACATTTAATCAACGTAAATGCTATAATCAAACTTCCGTATATAACAATCAAGAAAAGCAAAAAAAATGATTTTACGTCACATTTCATCAATGTAAATGCTATAATCAAACTTCCGTATATAACAATCAAGAAAAGAACAAAAAATGATTTTACGTCACATTTAATCAATAAAAATGCTATAATCAAACTTCCGTATATAACAATCAAGAAAAGCACAAAAAATGATTTTTCGTCACATTTAATCAATGTAAATGCTATAATCAAACTTCCGTGTATAACAATCAAGAATAGCAAAAAAAATAATTTTACGTCACATTTAATCAATGTAAATGCTATAATCAAACTTCCGTATATAACAATCAAGAAAAGCAAAAAAAATGATTTTACGTCACATTTAATCAATGTAAATGCTATAATCAAACTTCCGTATATAACAATCAAGAAAAGCAAAAAAAATGATTTTACGTCACATTTAATCAATGTAAATGCTATAATCAAACTTCCGTATATAACAATCAAGAAAAGCAAAAAAAATGATTTTACGTCACATTTAATCAATGTAAATGCTATAAT
Organism: Rhopilema esculentum; assembly: GCF_057945365.1. Lineage (NCBI taxonomy): Eukaryota > Metazoa > Cnidaria > Scyphozoa > Rhizostomeae > Rhizostomatidae > Rhopilema > Rhopilema esculentum. The sequence goes on along the minus strand of NC_142823.1, from coordinate 989,072 downwards.
CAAACTTCCGTATATAACAATCAAGAAAAGCACAAAAAATGATTTTACGTCACATTTAATCAATGTAAATGCTATAATAAAACTTCCGTATATAACAATCAAGAAAAGCACAAAAAATGATTTTACGTCACATTTAATCAATGTAAATGCTATAATCAAACTTCCGTATATAACAATCAAGAAAAGCAAAAAAAATGATTTTATGTCACATTTAATCAATGTAACTGCTATAATCAAACTTCCGTATATAACAATCAAGAAAAGCAAAAAAAATGATTTTATGTCACATTTAATCAATGTAACTGCTATAATCAAACTTCCGTATACAACAATCAAGAAAAGCACAAAAAATGATTTTATGTCACATTTAATCAATGTAACTGCTATAATCAAACTTCCGTATATAACAATCAAGAAAAGCACAAAAAATGATTTTACGTCACATTTAATCAATGTAAATGCTATAATCAAACTTTCGTATATAACAATCAAGAAAAGCAGAAAAAATGATTTTACGTCACATTTAATCAATGTAACTGCTATAATCAAACTTCCGTATATAACAATCAAGAAAAGCACAAAAAATGATTTTACGTCACATTTAATTAATGTAAATGCTATAATCAAACTTCCGTATATAACAATCAAGAAAAGCAAAAAAAATGATTTTACGTCAAATTTAATCAATGTAAATGCTATAATCAAACTTCCGTATATAACAATCAAGAAAAGCAAAAAAAATGATTTTAAGTCATATTTAATCAATGTAAATGCTATAATCAAACTTCCGTATATAACAATCAAGAAAAGCAAAAAAAAATGATTTTACGTCACATTTAATCAATGTAAATGCTATAATCAAACTTCCGTATATAACAATCAAGAAAAGCACAAAAAATGATTTTACGTCACATTTAATCAATGTAAATGCTATAATAAAACTACCGTATATAACAATCAAGAAAAGCACAAAAAATGATTTTACGTCACATTTAATCAATGTAAATGCTATAATAAAACTTCCGTATATAACAATCAAGAAAAACACAAAAAATGATTTTACGTCACATTTAATCAATGTAAATGCTATAATAAAACTTCCGTATATAACAATCAAGAAAAGCACAAAAAATGATTTTACGTCACATTTAATCAATGTAAATGCTATAATCAAACTTCCGTATATAACAATCAAGAAAAACACAAAAAATGATTTTACGTCACATTTAATCAATGTAAATGCTATAATCAACCTTCCGTATATAACAATACAGAAAAGCAAAAAAAATGATTCTACGTCACATTAATCAATGTAAATGCTATAATCAAGTTTCCGTATATACAAATCGAGAAAAGCACAAAAAATGATTTTACGTCACATTTAATCAATGTAAATGCTATCATCAAACTTCCGTATATAACAATCAACAAATGCACAAAAAAATGATTTTACGTCACATTTAATCAATGTAAATGCTATAATCAAACTTCCGTATATAACAATCAAGAAAAGCAAAAAAAATGATTTTACGTCACATTTAATCAATGTAAATGCTATAATAAAACTTCCGTATATAACAATCAAGAAAAGCACAAAAAATGATTTTACGTCACATTTAATCAATGTAAATGCTATAATCAAACTTCCGTATATAACAATCAAGAAAAGCAAAAAAAATGATTTTACGTCACATTTAATCAATGTAAATGCTATCATCAAACTTCCGTATATAACAATCAACAAATGCACAAAAAAATGATTTTACGTCACATTTAATCAATGTAAATGCTATCATCAAACTTCCGTATATAACAATCAACAAATGCACAAAAAAATGATTTTACGTCACATTTAATCAATGTAAATGCTATAATAAAACTTCCGTATATAACAATCAAGAAAAGCACAAAAAATGATTTTACGTCACATTTAATCAATGTAAATGCTATAATCAAACTTCCGTATATAACAATCAAGAAAAGCAAAAAAAATGATTTTACGTCACATTTAATCAATGTAAATGCTATAATCAAACTTCCGTATATAACAATCAAGAAAAGCACACAAAAAATGATTTTACGTCACATTTAATCAATGTAAATGCTATAATCAAACTTCCGTATATAACAATCAAGAAAAGCACAAAAAATTATTTTACGTCACATTTAATCAATGTAAAAGCTATAATCAAACTTCCGTAAATAACAATCAAGAAAAGCACAAAAAATGATTTTACGTCACAATTAATCAATGTAAATGCTATGATAAAACTTTCGTATATCACAATCAAGAAAAGCACAAAAAATGATTTTACGTCACATTTAATCAATTTAAATGCTATAATAAAACTTCCGTATATAACAATCAAGAAAAGCACAAAAAATGATTTTACGTCACATTTAATCAATGTAACTGCTATAATCAAACTTCCGTATACAACAATCAAGAAAAGCACAAAAAATGATTTTACGTCACATTTAATTAATGTAAATGCTATAATCAAACTTCCGTATATAACAATCAAGAAAAGCGAAAAACATGATTTTACGTCACATTTAATCAATGTAACTGCTATAATCAAACTTCAGTATACAACAATCAATAAAAGCACAAAAAATGATTTTACGTCACATTTAATCAATGTAACTGCTATAATCAAACTTCCGTATATAACAATCAAGAAAAGCGAAAAACATGATTTTACGTCACATTTAATCAATTTAACTGCTATAATCAAACTTCCGTATACAACAATCAAGAAAAGCAGAAAAAATGATTTTACGTCACATTTAATCAATGTAACTGCTATAATCAAACTTCCGTATATAACAACCAAGAAAAGCGAAAAACATGATTTTACGTCACATTTAATCAATGTAACTGCTATAATCAAACTTCCGTGTATAACAATCAAGAAAAGCAAAAAAAATGATTTTACGTCACATTTAATCAATGTAAATGCTATAATCAAACTTTCGTATATAACAATCCAGAAAAGGAAAAAAAATGATTTTACGTCACATTTGATCAATGTAACTGCTATAATCAAACTTCCGTAAATAACAATCGACAAATGCAAAAAAAATGATTTTATGTCACATTTAATCAATGTAAATGCTATAATCAAACTTCCGTTTATAACAATCAAGAAAAGCAGAAAAAATGATTTTACGTCACATTTAATCAATGTAAATGCTATAATCAAACTTCCGTATATAACAATCAAGAAAAGCAAAAAAAATGATTTTACGTCACATTTAATCAATGTAACTGTTATAATCAAACTTCCGTATAAAACAATCAAGAAAAGCACAAAAAATGATTTTACGTCACATTTAATCAATGTAAATGCTATAATCAAACTTCCGTATATAACAATCAACAAATGCAAAAAAAATGATTTTACGTCAGATTTTATCAATGTAACTGCTATAATCAAACTTCCGTATATAACAATCAAGAAAAGCAAAAAAAATGATTTTATGTCTCATTTAATCAATGTAACTGCTATAATCAAACTTCCGTATACAACAATCAAGAAAAGCACAAAAAATGATTTTATGTCACATTTAATCAATGTAACTGCTATAATCAAACTTCCGTATATAACAATCAAGAAAAGCACAAAAAATGATTTTACGTCACATTTAATCAATGTAAATGCTATAATCAAACTTCCGTATACAACAATCAAGAAAAGCACAAAAAATGATTTTACGTCACATTTAATCAATGTAAATGCTATAATCAAACTTCCGTATTTAACAATCAAGAAAAGCACAAAAAATGATTTTACGTCACATTTAATCAATGTAAATGCTATAATCAAACTTCCGTATATAACAATCAAGAAAAGCACAATAAATGATTTTACGTCACATTTAATCAATGTAAATGCTATAATCAAACTTCCGTATACAACAATCAAGAAAAGCACAAAAAATGATTTTACGTCACATTTAATCAATGTAACTGCTATAATCAAACTTCCGTATATAACAATCAAGAAAAGCAAAAAAAATGATTTTACGTCACATTTAATCAATGTAAATGCTATAATCAAACTTCCGTATATAACAATCAAGAAAAGCAGAAAAAATGATTTTACGTCACATTTAATCAATGTAAATGCTATAATCAAACTTCCGTATATAACAATCAAGAAAAGCACAAAAAATGATTTTACGTCACATTTAATCAATAAAACTGCTATAATCAAACTTCCGTATATAACAATCAAGAAAAGCAAAAAAAATGATTTTACGTCACATTTAATCAATGTAAATGCTATAATCAAACTTCCGTATATAACAATCAAGAAAAGCACAAAAAATGATTTTACGTCACATTTAATCAATGTAAATGATATAATCAAACTTCTGTGTATACCAATCAACAAATGCAAAAAAAATGATTTTACGTCACATTTAATCAATGTAAATGCTATAATCAAACTTCCGTGTATAACAATCAAGAAAAGCACAAAAAATGATTTTACGTCACATTTAATCAATGCAAATGCTATAATCAAACTTCCGTATATAACAATCAAGAAAAGCACAAAAAATGATTTTACGTCACATTTAATCAATGCAAATGCTATAATCAAACTTCCGTATATATCAATCAAGAAAAGCAAAAAAAATGATTTTACGCCACATTTAATCAATGTAAATGCTATAATCAAACTTCTGTATATAACAATCAAGAAAAACACAAAAAATGATTTTACGTCACATTTAATCAATGTAAATGCTATAATCAAACTTCCGTATATAACAATCAAGAAAAGCAGAAAAAATGATTTTACGTCACATTTAATCAATGTAAATGCTATAATCAAACTTCTGTATATAACAATCAAGAAAAGCAGAAAAAATGATTTTACGTCACATTTAATCAATGCAAATGCTATAATCAAACTTCCGTATATAACAATCAAGAAAAGCAAAAAAAATGATTTTACGTCACATTTAATCAATCTAAATGCTATAATAAAACTACCGTATATAACAATCAAGAAAAGCAAAAAAAATGATTTTATGTCACATTTAATCAATGTAACTGTTATAATCAAACTTCCGTATATAACAATCAAGAAAAGCAGAAAAAATGACTTTACGTCACATTTAATCAATGTAACTGTTATAATCAAACTTCCGTATATAACAATCAAGAAAAGCACAAAAAATGACTTTACGTCACATTTAATCAATGTAACTGTTATAATCAAACTTCCGTATATAACAATCAAGAAAAGCAAAAAAAATGATTTTATGTCACATTTAATCAATGTAACTGTTATAATCAAACTTCCGTATATAACAATCAAGAAAAGCAGAAAAAATGATTTTATGTCACATTTAATCAATGTAACTGTTATAATCAAACTTCCGTATATAACAATCAAGAAAAGCACAAAAAATGATTTTACGTCACATTTAATCAATGTAACTGCTATAATCAAACTTCCGTGTATAACAATCAAGAAAAGCAAAAAAAATGATTTTACGTCACATTTAATCAATGTAAATGCTATAATAAAACTACCGTATATAACAATCAAGAAAAGCAAAAAAAATGATTTTACGTCACATTTAATCAATGTAACTGTTATAATCAAACTTCCGTATATAACAATCAAGAAAAGCAGAAAAAATGATTTTACGTCACATTTAATCAATGCAAATGCTATAATCAAACTTCCGTATATAACAATCAAGAAAAGCAGAAAAAATGATTTTACGTCACATTTAATCAATGCAAATGCTATAATCAAACTTCCGTATATAACAATCAAGAAAAGCACAAAAAATGATTTTACGTCACATTTAATCAATGCAAATGCTATAATCAAACTTCCGTATACAACAATCAAGAAAAGCACAAAAAATGATTTTACGTCACATTTAATCAATGTAACTCTATAATCAAACTTCCGTATATAACAATCAAGAAAAGCAAAAAAAATGATTTTACGTCACATTTAATCAATGTAAATGCTATAATCAAACTTCCGTATATAACAATCAAGAAAAGCAAAAAAAATGATTTTACGTCACATTTCATCAATGTAAATGCTATAATCAAACTTCCGTATATAACAATCAAGAAAAGCACAAAAAATGATTTTACGTCACATTTAATCAATGTTACTGCTATAATCAAACTTCCGTATATAACAATCAAGAAAAGCACAAAAAATGATTTTACGTCACATTTAATCAATGTAAAAGCTATAATCAAACTTCCGTATATAACAATCAAGAAAAGCACAAAAAATGATTTTACGTCACATTTAATCAATGTAAATGCTATAATAAATCTTCCGTATATAACAATCAAGAAAAGCACAAAAAATGATTTTACGTCACATTTAATCAATGTAAATGCTATAATCAAACTTCCGTATATAACAATCAAGAAAAGCACAAAAAATGATTTTACGTCACATTTAATCAATGCAAATGCTATAATCAAACTTCCGTATATACCAATCAAGAAAAGCACAAAAAATGATTTTACGTCACATTTAATCAATGTAAATGCTATACTCAAACTTCCGTATATAACAATCAAGAAAAGCAGAAAAAATGATTTTACGTCACATTTAATCAATGTAATTGCTATCATCAAACTTCCGTATATAACAATCAAGAAAAGCAGAAAAAATGATTTTACGTCACATTTAATCAATGTAAATGCTATAATCAAACTTCCGTATATACCAATCAAGAAAAGCACAAAAAATGATTTTACGTCACATTTAATCAATGTAAATGCTATAATCAAACTTCCGTATATAACAATCAAGAAAAGCAGAAAAAATGATTTTACGTCACATTTAATCAATGTAAATGCTATCATCAAACTTCCGTATATAGCAATCAACAAATGCAAAAAAAAATGATTTTACGTCACATTTAATCAATGTTACTGCTATAGTCAAACTTCCGTATATACCAATCAAGAAAAGCAAAAAAAAATGATTTTACGTCACATTTAATCAATGCAAATGCTATAATCAAACTTCCGTATATAACAATCAAGAAAAGCACAAAAAATGATTTTACATCACATTTAATCAATGTAAATGCTATAATAAATCTTCCGTATATAACAATCAAGAAAAGCACAAAAAATGATTTTACGTCACATTTAATCAATGTAAATGCTATAATCAAACTTCCGTATATAACAATCAAGAAAAGCACAAAAAATGATTTTACGTCACATTTAATCAATGTAAATGCTATAATAAATCTTCCGTATATAACAATCAAGAAAAGCACAAAAAATGATTTTACGTCACATTTAATCAATGTAAATGCTATAATAAATCTTCCGTATATAACAATCAAGAAAAGCACAAAAAATGATTTTACGTCACATTTAATCAATGTAAATGCTATAATCAAACTTCCGTATATAACAATCAAGAAAAGCACAAAAAATGATTTTACGTCACATTTAATCAATGCAAATGCTATAATCAAACTTCCGTATATAACAATCAAGAAAAGCACAAAAAATGATTTTACGTCACATTTAATCAATGTAAATGCTATAATAAATCTTCCGTATATAACAATCAAGAAAAGCACAAAAAATGATTTTACGTCACATTTAATCAATGTAAATGCTATAATAAATCTTCCGTATATAACAATCAAGAAAAGCACAAAAAATGATTTTACGTCACATTTAATCAATGCAAATGCTATAATCAAACTTCCGTATATAACAATCAAGAAAAGCACAAAAAATGATTTTACGTCACATTTAATCAATGTAAATGCTATAATAAATCTTCCGTATATAACAATCAAGAAAAGCACAAAAAATGATTTTACGTCACATTTAATCAATGTAAATGCTATAATAAATCTTCCGTATATAACAATCAAGAAAAGCACAAAAAATGATTTTACGTCACATTTAATCAATGCAAATGCTATAATCAAACTTCCGTATATAACAATCAAGAAAAGCACAAAAAATGATTTTACGTCACATTTAATCAATGTAAATGCTATAATAAATCTTCCGTATATAACAATCAAGAAAAGCACAAAAAATGATTTTACGTCACATTTAATCAATGTAAATGCTATAATCAAACTTCCGTATATAACAATCAAGAAAAGCAAAAAAAAAGATTTTACGTCACATTTAATCAATGTAAATGCTATAATCAAACTTCCGTATATAACAATCAAGAAAAGCACAAAAAATGATTTTACGTCACATTTAATCAATGTAAATGATATAATCAAACTTCCGTATATAACAATCAAGAAAAGCAAAAAAAATGATTTTACGTCAAATTTAATCAATGTAAATGATATAATCAAACTTCCGTGTATAACAATCAAGAAAAGCACAAAAAATGATTTTACGTCACATTTAATCAATGTAAATGATATAATCAAACTTCCGTGTATAACAATCAAGAAAAGCACAAAAAATGATTTTACGTCACATTTAATCAATGCAAATGCTATAATCAAACTTCCGTATATAACAATCAAGAAAAGCACAAAAAATGATTTTACGTCACATTTAATCAATGTAAATGCTATAATCAAACTTCCGTATATAACAATCAAGAAAAGCAAAAAAAATGATTTTACGTCACATTTAATCAATGTAACTGCTATAATAAATCTTCCGTATATAACAATCAAGAAAAGCACAAAAAATGATTTTACGTCACATTTAATCAATGTAAATGCTATAATCAAACTTCCGTATATAACAATCAAGAAAAGCACAAAAAATGATTTTACGTCACATTTAATCAATGCAAATGCTATAATCAAACTTCCGTATATACCAATCAAGAAAAGCACAAAAAATGATTTTACGTCACATTTAATCAATGTAAATGCTATACTCAAACTTCCGTATATAACAATCAAGAAAAGCAGAAAAAATGATTTTACGTCACATTTAATCAATGTAATTGCTATCATCAAACTTCCGTATATAACAATCAAGAAAAGCAGAAAAAATGATTTTACGTCACATTTAATCAATGTAAATGCTATAATCAAACTTCCGTATATACCAATCAAGAAAAGCACAAAAAATGATTTTACGTCACATTTAATCAATGTAAATGCTATAATCAAACTTCCGTATATAACAATCAAGAAAAGCAGAAAAAATGATTTTACGTCACATTTAATCAATGTAAATGCTATCATCAAACTTCCGTATATAACAATCAACAAATGCAAAAAAAAATGATTTTACGTCACATTTAATCAATGTTACTGCTATAGTCAAACTTCCGTATATAACAATCAAGAAAAGCAAAAAAAAATGATTTTACGTCACATTTAATCAATGCAAATGCTATAATCAAACTTCCGTATATAACAATCAAGAAAAGCACAAAAAATGATTTTACATCACATTTAATCAATGTAAATGCTATAATAAATCTTCCGTATATAACAATCAAGAAAAGCACAAAAAATGATTTTACGTCACATTTAATCAATGTAAATGCTATAATCAAACTTCCGTATATAACAATCAAGAAAAGCACAAAAAATGATTTTACGTCACATTTAATCAATGTAAATGCTATAATAAATCTTCCGTATATAACAATCAAGAAAAGCACAAAAAATGATTTTACGTCACATTTAATCAATGTAAATGCTATAATAAATCTTCCGTATATAACAATCAAGAAAAGCACAAAAAATGATTTTACGTCACATTTAATCAATGTAAATGCTATAATCAAACTTCCGTATATAACAATCAAGAAAAGCACAAAAAATGATTTTACGTCACATTTAATCAATGCAAATGCTATAATCAAACTTCCGTATATAACAATCAAGAAAAGCACAAAAAATGATTTTACGTCACATTTAATCAATGTAAATGCTATAATAAATCTTCCGTATATAACAATCAAGAAAAGCACAAAAAATGATTTTACGTCACATTTAATCAATGTAAATGCTATAATAAATCTTCCGTATATAACAATCAAGAAAAGCACAAAAAATGATTTTACGTCACATTTAATCAATGCAAATGCTATAATCAAACTTCCGTATATAACAATCAAGAAAAGCACAAAAAATGATTTTACGTCACATTTAATCAATGTAAATGCTATAATAAATCTTCCGTATATAACAATCAAGAAAAGCACAAAAAATGATTTTACGTCACATTTAATCAATGTAAATGCTATAATAAATCTTCCGTATATAACAATCAAGAAAAGCACAAAAAATGATTTTACGTCACATTTAATCAATGCAAATGCTATAATCAAACTTCCGTATATAACAATCAAGAAAAGCACAAAAAATGATTTTACGTCACATTTAATCAATGTAAATGCTATAATAAATCTTCCGTATATAACAATCAAGAAAAGCACAAAAAATGATTTTACGTCACATTTAATCAATGTAAATGCTATAATCAAACTTCCGTATATAACAATCAAGAAAAGCAAAAAAAAAGATTTTACGTCACATTTAATCAATGTAAATGCTATAATCAAACTTCCGTATATAACAATCAAGAAAAGCACAAAAAATGATTTTACGTCACATTTAATCAATGTAAATGATATAATCAAACTTCCGTATATAACAATCAAGAAAAGCAAAAAAAATGATTTTACGTCAAATTTAATCAATGTAAATGATATAATCAAACTTCCGTGTATAACAATCAAGAAAAGCACAAAAAATGATTTTACGTCACATTTAATCAATGTAAATGATATAATCAAACTTCCGTGTATAACAATCAAGAAAAGCACAAAAAATGATTTTACGTCACATTTAATCAATGCAAATGCTATAATCAAACTTCCGTATATAACAATCAAGAAAAGCACAAAAAATGATTTTACGTCACATTTAATCAATGTAAATGCTATAATCAAACTTCCGTATATAACAATCAAGAAAAGCAAAAAAAATGATTTTACGTCACATTTAATCAATGTAACTGCTATAATCAAACTTCCGTATATAACAATCAACAAATGCAAAAAAAATGATTTTACGTCAGATTTTATCAATGTAACTGCTATAATCAAACTTCCGTATATAACAATCAAGAAAAGCAAAAAAAATGATTTTACGTCACATTTAATCAATGTAACTGCTATAATCAAACTTCCGTATATAACAATCAACAAATGCAAAAAAAATGATTTTACGTCAGATTTTATCAATGTAACTGCTATAATCAAACTTCCGTATATAACAATCAAGAAAAGCACAAAAAATGATTTTACGTCACATTTAATCAATGCAAATGCTATAATCAAACTTCCGTGTATAACAATCAAGAAAAGCACAAAAAATGATTTTACGTCACATTTAATCAATGTAACTGCTATAATCAAACTTCCGTATATAACAATCAAGAAAAGCAAAAAAAATGATTTTACGTCACATTTAATCAATGTAACTGCTATAATCAAACTTCCGTATATAACAATCAACAAATGCAAAAAAAATGATTTTACGTCAGATTTTATCAATGTAACTGCTATAATCAAACTTCCGTATATAACAATCAAGAAAAGCACAAAAAATGATTTTACGTCACATTTAATCAATGCAAATGCTATAATCAAACTTCCGTGTATAACAATCAAGAAAAGCACAAAAAATGATTTTACGTCACATTTAATCAATGTAAATGCTATAATCAAACTTCCTTGTATAACAATCAAGAAAAGCAAAAAAAAATGATTTTACGTCACATTTAATCAATGTAAATGCTATAATCAAACTTCCGTTTATAACAATCAAGAAAAGCAGAAAAAATGATTTTACGTCACATTTAATCAATGTAAATGCTATAATCAAACTTCCGTATATAACAATCAAGAAAAGCAAAAAAAATGATTTTACGTCACATTTAATCAATGTAAATGCTATAATCAAACTTCCGTATATAACAATCAACAAATGCAAAAAAAATGATTTTACGTCAGATTTTATCAATGTAACTGCTATAATCAAACTTCCGTATATAACAATCAACAAATGCAAAAAAAATGATTTTACGTCAGATTTTATCAATGTAACTGCTATAATCAAACTTCCGTATATAACAATCAAGAAAAGCAAAAAAAATGATTTTACGTCACATTTAATCAATGTAAATGCTATAATCAAACTTTCGTATATAACAATCAAGAAAAGCAAAAAAAAATGATTTTACGTCACATTTAATCAATGTAAATGCTATAATCAAACTTCCGTATATAACAATCAAGAAAAGCAAAAAAAATGATTTTACGTCAGATTTTATCAATGTAACTGCTATAATCAAACTTCCGTATATAACAATCAAGAAAAGCAAAAAAAAATGATTTTACGTCACATTTAATCAATGTAAATGCTATAATCAAACTTCCGTATATAACAATCAAGAAAAGCAAAAAAAATGATTTTACGTCACATTTGATCAATGTAACTGCTATAATCAAACTTCCGTAAATAACAATCAACAAATGCAAAAAAAATGATTTTATGTCACATTTAATCAATGTAAATGCTATAATCAAACTTCCGTTTATAACAATCAAGAAAAGCAGAAAAAATGATTTTACGTCACATTTAATCAATGTAAATGCTATAATCAAACTTCCGTATATAACAATCAAGAAAAGCAAAAAAAATGATTTTACGTCACATTTAATCAATGTAAATGCTATAATCAAACTTCCGTATATAACAATCAACAAATGCAAAAAAAATGATTTTACGTCAGATTTTATCAATGTAACTGCTATAATCAAACTTCCGTATATAACAATCAAGAAAAGCAAAAAAAATGATTTTATGTCACATTTAATCAATGTAAATGCTATAATCAAACTTCCGTATATAACAATCAAGAAAAGCACAAAAAATGATTTTACGTCACATTTAATCAATGTAAATGCTATAATCAAACTTCCGTATATAACAATCAAGAAAAGCACAAAAAATGATTTTACGTCACATTTAATCAATGTGAATGCTATAATAAATCTTCCGTATATAACAATCAAGAAAAGCACAAAAAATGATTTTACGTCACATTTAATCAATGCAAATGCTATAATCAAACTTCCGTGTATAACAATCAAGAAAAGCACAAAAAATGATTTTACGTCACATTTAATCAATGTAAATGCTATAATCAAACTTCTGTATATAACAATCAAGAAAAGCACAAAAAATGATTTTACGTCACATTTAATCAATGTAAATGCTATAATCAAACTTCCGTATATAACAATCAAGAAAAACACAAAAAATGATTTTACGTCACATTTAATCAATGTAAATGCTATAATCAAACTTCCGTATATAACAATCAAGAAAAGCACAAAAAATGATTTTACGTCACATTTAATCAATGTAAATGCTATAATCAAACTTCTGTATATAACAATCAAGAAAAGCAGAAAAAATGATTTTACGTCACATTTAATCAATGTAAATGCTATAATCAATCTTCCGTATATAACAATCAAGAAAAGCAGAAAAAATGATTTTACGTCACATTTAATCAATGTAAATGCTATAATCAAACTTCCGTATATAACAATCAAGAAAAGCAAAAAAAATGATTTTACGTCACATTTAATCAATGTAACTGCTATAATCAAACTTCCGTATATAACAATCAACAAATGCAAAAAAAATGATTTTACGTCACATTTAATCAATGTAAATGCTATAATCAAACTTCCGTATATAACAATCAAGAAAAGCACAAAAAATGATTTTACGTCACATTTCATCAATGTAAATGCTATAATCAAACTTCCGTATATAACAATCAAGAAAAGCAAAAAAAATGATTTTACGTCACATTTAATCAATGTAACTGCTATAATCAAACTTCCGTATATAACAATCAACAAATGCAAAAAAAATGATTTTACGTCACATTTAATCAATGTAAATGCTATAATCAAACTTCCGTATATAACAATCAAGAAAAGCACAAAAAATGATTTTACGTCACATTTAATCAATGTAAATGCTATAATCAAACTTCCGTGTATAACAATCAAGAAAAGCACAAAAAATGATTTTACGTCACATTTAATCAATGTAAATGCAATAATCAAACTTCTGTGTATAACAATCAAGAAAAGCAAAAAAAAAATGATTTTACGTCACATTTAATCAATGTAAATGCTATAATCAAACTTCCGTGTATAACAATCAAGAAAAGCAAAAAAAATGATTTTACGTCACATTTAATCAATGCAAATGCTATAATCAAACTTCCGTATATAACAATCAAGAAAAGCACAAAAAATGATTTTACGTCACATTTAATCAATGTAAATGCTATAATCAAACTTCCGTATATAACAATCAAGAAAAGCACAAAAAATGATTTTACGTCACATTTAATCAATGTAAATGCTATAATCAAACTTCCGTGTATAACAATCAAGAAAAGCACAAAAAATGATTTTACGTCACATTTAATCAATGCAAATGCTATAATCAAACTTCCGTATATAACAATCAAGAAAAGCACAAAAAATGATTTTACGTCACATTTAATCAATGTAAATGCTATAATCAAACTTCCGTATATAACAATCAAGAAAAGCACAAAAAATGATTTTACGTCACATTTAATCAATGTAAATGCTATAATCAAACTTCCGTATATAACAATCAAGAAAAGCACAAAAAATGATTTTACGTCACATTTAATCAATGCAAATGCTATAATCAAACTTCCGTGTATAACAATCAAGAAAAGCACAAAAAATGATTTTACGTCACATTTAATCAATGTAAATGCTATAATCAAACTTCCGTATATAACAATCAAGAAAAGCACAAAAAATGATTTTACGTCACATTTAATCAATGCAAATGCTATAATCAAACTTCCGTGTATAACAATCAAGAAAAGCACAAAAAATGATTTTACGTCACATTTAATCAATGTAAATGCTATAATCAAACTTCCGTATATAACAATCAAGAAAAGCACAAAAAATGATTTTACGTCACATTTAATCAATGTAAATGCTATAATCAAACTTCCGTATATAACAATCAAGAAAAGCACAAAAAATGATTTTACGTCACATTTAATCAATGCAAATGCTATAATCAAACTTCCGCATATAACAATCAAGAAAAGCACAAAAAATGATTTTACGTCACATTTAATCAATGTAAATGCTATAATCAAACTTCCGTATATAACAATCAAGAAAAGCACAAAAAATGATTTTACGTCACATTTAATCAATGCAAATGCTATAATCAAACTTCCGTGTATAACAATCAAGAAAAGCACAAAAAATGATTTTACGTCACATTTAATCAATGTAACTGCTATAATCAAACTTCCGTATATAACAATCAACAAATGCAAAAAAAATGATTTTACGTCACATTTAATCAATGTAAATGCTATAATCAAACTTCCGTATATAACAATCAAGAAAAGCACAAAAAATGATTTTACGTCACATTTAATCAATGCAAATGCTATAATCAAACTTCCGTGTATAACAATCAAGAAAAGCACAAAAAATGATTTTACGTCACATTTAATCAATGTAAATGCTATAATCAAACTTCCGTATATAACAATCAAGAAAAGCAAAAAAAATGATTTTACGTCACATTTAATCAATGTAACTGTTATAATCAATCTTCCGTATATAACAATCAAGAAAAGCACAAAAAATGATTTTACGTCACATTTAATCAATGTAAATGCTATAATCAAACTTCCGTATATAACAATCAACAAATGCAAAAAAAATGATTTTACGTCAGATTTTATCAATGTAACTGCTATAATCAAACTTCTGTGTATAACAATCAAGAAAAGCAAAAAAAATGATTTTACGTCACATTTAATCAATGTAAATGCAATAATCAAACTTCTGTGTATAACAATCAAGAAAAGCAAAAAAAATGATTTTACGTCACATTTAATCAATGTAAATGCTATAATCAAACTTCCGTATATAACAATCAAGAAAAGCACAAAAAATGATTTTACGTCACATTTAATCAATGCAAATGCTATAATCAAACTTCCGTGTATAACAATCAAGAAAAGCAAAAAAAATGATTTTACGTCACATTTAATCAATGTAAATGCTATAATCAAACTTCCGTATATAACAATCAAGAAAAGCACAAAAAATGATTTTACGTCACATTTAATCAATGTAAATGCAATAATAAAACTTCCGTGTATAACAATCAATGAAAGCAAAAAAAATGATTTTACGTCACATTTAATCAATGCAAATGCTATAATCAAACTTCCGTATATAACAATCAAGAAAAGCACAAAAAATGATTTTACGTCACATTTAATCAATGTAAATGCAATAATAAAACTTCCGTGTATAACAATCAATGAAAGCAAAAAAAATGATTTTACGTCACATTTAATCAATGTAAATGCAATAATCAAACTTCTGTGTATAACAATCAAGAAAAGCAAAAAAAATGATTTTACGTCACATTTAATCAATGTAAATGCAATAATCAAACTTCTGTGTATAACAATCAAGAAAAGCAAAAAAAATGATTTTACGTCACATTTAATCAATGTAAATGCTATAATAAAACTTCCGTGTATAACAATCAAGAAAAGCAAAAAATATGATTTTAAGTCACATTTAATCAATGTAAATGCTATAATCAAACTTCCGTATATAACAATCAAGAAAAGCACAAAAAATGATTTTACGTCACATTTAATCAATGTAAATGCTATAATCAAACTTCCGTGTATAACAATCAAGAAAAGCACAAAAGATGATTTTACGTCACATTTAATCAATGTAAATGATATAATCAAACTTCCGTATATAACAATTAAGAAAAGCAGAAAAAATGATTTTACGTCACATTTAATCAATGTAAATGATATAATCAAACTTCCGTGTATAACAATCAAGAAAAGCACAAAAGATGATTTTACGTCACATTTAATCAATGTAAATGATATAATCAAACTTCCGTATATAACAATCAAGAAAAGCAAAAAAAATGATTTTACGTCACATTCAATCAATGTAAATGCTATAATCAAACTTCCGTATATAACAATCAAGAAAAACACAAAAAATGATTTTAAATGCTATAATAAAACTTCCGTAAATAACAATCAAGAAAAGCACAAAAAATGATTTTACGTCACATTTAATCAATGTAAATGCTATAATCAAACTTCCGTATATAACAATCAAGAAAAGCAAGAAAATGATTTTATGTCACATTTAATCAATGTAAAAGCTATAATCAAACTTCCGTATATAACAATCAAGAAAAGCAAAAAAAATGATTTTACGTCACATTTAATCAATGTAAATGCTATAATCAATCTTCCGTATATAACAATCAAGAAAAGCACAAAAAATGATTTTACGTCACATTTAATCAATGTAACTCTATAATCAAACTTCCGTATATAACAATCAAGAAAAGCAAAGAAAATGATTTTACGTCACATTTAATCAATGTAAATGCTATAATCAAACTTCCGTATATAACAATCAAGAAAAACACAAAAAATGATTTTACGTCACATTTAATCAATAAAACTGCTATAATCAAACTTCCGTATATAACAATCAAGAAAAGCACAAAAAATGATTTTACGTCACATTTAATCAATGTAACTCTATAATCAAACTTCCGTATATAACAATCAAAAAAAACACAAAAAATGATTTTACGTCACATTTAATCAATGTAAATGCTATAATCAATCTTCCGTATATAACAATCAAGAAAAGCACAAAAAATGATTTTACGTCACATTTAATCAATGTAAATGCTATAATAAAACTTCCGTAAATAACAATCAAGAAAAGCACAAAAAATGATTTTACGTCACATTTAATCAATGTAAATGCTATAATCAAACTTCCGTATATAACAATCAAGAAAAGCAAGAAAATGATTTTATGTCACATTTAATCAATGTAAATGCTATAATCAAACTTCCGTATATAACAATCAAGAAAAGCAAAAAAAATGATTTTACGTCACATTTAATCAATGTAAATGCTATAATCAATCTTCCGTATATAACAATCAAGAAAAGCACAAAAAATGATTTTACGTCACATTTAATCAATGTAACTCTATAATCAAACTTCCGTATATAACAATCAAGAAAAGCAAAGAAAATGATTTTACGTCACATTTAATCAATGTAAATGCTATAATCAAACTTCCGTATATAACAATCAAGAAAAACACAAAAAATGATTTTACGTCACATTTAATCAATAAAACTGCTATAATCAAACTTCCGTATATAACAATCAAGAAAAGCACAAAAAATGATTTTACGTCACATTTAATCAATGTAACTGCTATAATCAAACTTCCGTATATAACAATCAAGAAAAGCACAAAAAATGATTTTACGTCACATTTAATCAATGTAACTGCTATAATCAAACTTCCGTATATAACAATCAAGAAAAACACAAAAAATGATTTTACGTCACATTTAATCAATAAAACTGCTATAATCAAACTTCCGTATATAACAATCAAGAAAAGCACAAAAAATGATTTTACGTCACATTTAATCAATGTAACTCTATAATCAAACTTCCGTATATAACAATCAAGAAAAACACAAAAAATGATTTTACGTCACATTTAATCAATAAAACTGCTATAATCAAACTTCCGTATATAACAATCAAGAAAAGCACAAAAAATGATTTTATGTCACATTTAATCAATGTAACTGCTATAATCAAACTTCCGTATATAACAATCAAGAAAAGCACAAAAAATGATTTTACGTCACATTCAATCAATGTAACTGCTAAAATCAAACCTCCGTATATAACAATCAAGAAAAACACAAAAAATGATTTTACGTCACATTTAATCAATAAAACTGCTATAATCAAACTTCCGTATATAACAATCAAGAAAAGCACAAAAAATGATTTTACGTCACATTCAATCAATGTAACTGCTATAATCAAACCTCCGTATATAACAATCAAGAAAAACACAAAAAATGATTTTACGTCACATTCAATCAATGTAACTGCTAAAATCAAACCTCCGTATATAACAATCAAGAAAAACACAAAAAATGATTTTACGTCACATTTAATCAATAAAACTGCTATAATCAAACTTCCGTATATAACAATCAAGAAAAGCACAAAAAATGATTTTACGTCACATTCAATCAATGTAACTGCTAAAATCAAACCTCCGTATATAACAATCAAGAAAAACACAAAAAATGATTTTACGTCACATTTAATCAATAAAACTGCTATAATCAAACTTCCGTATATAACAATCAAGAAAAGCACAAAAAATGATTTTACGTCACATTCAATCAATGTAACTGCTATAATCAAACCTCCGTATATAACAATCAAGAAAAGCACAAAAAATGATTTTACGTCACATTTAATCAATAAAACTGCTATAATCAAACTTCCGTATATAACAATCAAGAAAAGCACAAAAAATGATTTTACGTCACATTCAATCAATGTAACTGCTAAAATCAAACCTCCGTATATAACAATCAAGAAAAACACAAAAAATGATTTTACGTCACATTCAATCAATGTAACTGCTATAATCAAACCTCCGTATATAACAATCAAGAAAAGCACAAAAAATGATTTTACGTCACATTTAATCAATGTAACTGCTATAATCAAACTTGCGTATATAACAATCAAGAAAAACACAAAAAATGATTTTACGTCACATTCAATCAATGTAACTGCTAAAATCAAACCTCCGTATATAACAATCAAGAAAAGCACAAAAAATGATTTTACGTCAAATTTAATCAATGTAACTGCTATAATCAAACTTGCGTATATAACAATCAAGAAAAACACAAAAAATGATTTTACGTCACATTCAATCAATGTAACTGCTAAAATCAAACCTCCGTATATAACAATCAAGAAAAACACAAAAAATGATTTTACGTCACATTCAATCAATGTAACTGCTAAAATCAAACCTCCGTATATAACAATCAAGAAAAACACAAAAAATGATTTTACGTCACATTTAATCAATAAAACTGCTATAATCAAACTTCCGTATATAACAATCAAGAAAAGCACAAAAAATGATTTTACGTCACATTTAATCAATGTAACTGCTATAATCAAACTTCCGTATATAACAATCAAGAAAAGCACAAAAAATGATTTTACGTCACATTTAATCAATGTAACTGCTATAATCAAACCTCCGTATATAACAATCAAGAAAAGCACAAAAAATGATTTTACGTCACATTCAATCAATGTAACTGCTAAAATCAAACCTCCGTATATAACAATCAAGAAAAACACAAAAAATGATTTTACGTCACATTTAATCAATAAAACTGCTATAATCAAACTTCCGTATATAACAATCAAGAAAAGCACAAAAAATGATTTTACGTCACATTCAATCAATGTAACTGCTATAATCAAACTTCCGTATATAACAATCAAGAAAAGCACAAAAAATGATTTTACGTCACATTTAATCAATGTAACTGCTATAATCAAACCTCCGTATATAACAATCAAGAAAAACACAAAAAATGGTTTTACGTCACATTCAATCAATGTAACTGCTAAAATCAAACCTCCGTATATAACAATCAAGAAAAACACAAAAAACGATTTTACGTCACATTTAATCAATGTTACTGCTATAATCAAACTTCCGTATATAACAATCAAGAAAAGCAAAAAAAATGATTTTACGTCACATTTAATCAATAAAACTGCTATAATCAAACTTCCGTATATAACAATCAAGAAAAGCAAAAAAAATGATTTTACGTCACATTTAATCAACGTAAATGCTATAATCAAACCTCCGTATATAACAATCAAGAAAAGCACAAAAAATGATTTTACGTCACATTTAATCAATGTAACTGCTATAATCAAACCTCCGTATATAACAATCAAGAAAAACACAAAAAATGGTTTTACGTCACATTCAATCAATGTAACTGCTAAAATCAAACCTCCGTATATAACAATCAAGAAAAACACAAAAAACGATTTTACGTCACATTTAATCAATGTTACTGCTATAATCAAACTTCCGTATATAACAATCAAGAAAAGCAAAAAAAATGATTTTACGTCACATTTAATCAATAAAACTGCTATAATCAAACTTCCGTATATAACAATCAAGAAAAGCAAAAAAAATGATTTTACGTCACATTTAATCAACGTAAATGCTATAATCAAACCTCCGTATATAACAATCAAGAAAAGCACAAAAAATGATTTTACGTCACATTCAATCAATGTAACTGCTAAAATCAAACCTCCGTATATAACAATCAAGAAAAACACAAAAAATGATTTTACGTCACATTTAATCAATAAAACTGCTATAATCAAACTACCGTATATAACAATCAAGAAAAACACAAAAAATGATTTTACGTCACATTCAATCAATGTAACTGCTATAATCAAACCTCCGTATATAACAATCAAGAAAAGCACAAAAAATGATTTTACGTCACATTTAATCAATAAAACTGCTATAATCAAACTTCCGTATATAACAATCAAGAAAAGCACAAAAAATGATTTTACGTCACATTCAATCAATGTAACTGCTAAAGGCAAACCTCCGTATATAACAATCAAGAAAAACACAAAAAATGATTTTACGTCACATTTAATCAATAAAACTGCTATAATCAAACTTCCGTATATAACAATCAGGAAAAGCACAAAAAATGATTTTACGTCACATTCAATCAATGTAACTGCTATAATCAAACTTCCGTATATAACAATCAAGAAAAGCACAAAAAATGATTTTACGTCACATTCAATCAATGTAACTGCTATAATCAAACCTCCGTATATAACAATCAAGAAAAGCACAAAAAATGATTTTACGTCACATTTAATCAATGTAAATGCTATAATCAATCTTCCGTATATAACAATCAAGAAAAGCACAAAAAATGATTTTACGTCACATTCAATCAATGTAACTGCTATAATCAAACCTCCGTATATAACAATCAAGAAAAGCACAAAAAATGATTTTACGTCACATTTAATCAAAGTAAATGCTATAATCAAACTTCCGTATATAACAATCAAGAAAAGCACAAAAAATGATTTTACGTCACATTTAATCAATAAAACTGCTATAATCAAACTTCTGTATATAACAATCAAGAAAAGCACAAAAAATGATTTTACGTCACATTTAATCAATGTAACTGCTATAATAAAACTTCCGTATATACCAATCAAGAAAAGCAAAAAAAATGATTTTACGTCACATTCAATCAATGTAACTGCTATAATCAAACTTCCGTATATACCAATCAAGAAAGCAAAAAAAATGATTTTACGTCACATTTAATCAATGTAACTGCTATAATCAAACTTCCGTATATACCAATCAAAAAAAGCAAAAAAAATGATTTTACGTCACATTCAATCAATGTAACTGCTATAATCAAACTTCCGTATATACCAATCAAGAAAAGCAGAAAAAATGATTTTACGTCACATTTAATCAATGTAACTGCTATAATCAAACTTCCGTATATAACAATCAAGAAAAGCAAAAAAAATGATTTTACGTCACATTTAATCAATGTAACTGCTATAATCAAACTTCCGTATATACCAATCAAGAAAAGCAAAAAAAATGATTTTACGTCACATTCAATCAATGTAACTGCTATAATCAAACTTCCGTATATACCAATCAAGAAAAGCAGAAAAAATGATTTTACGTCACATTTAATCAATGTAACTGCTATAATCAAACTTTCGTATATACCAATCAAGAAAAGCAGGAAAAATGATTTTACGTCACATTTAATCAATGTAACTGCTATAATCAAACTTCCGTGTATAACAATCAAGAAAAGCACAAAAAATGATTTTACGTCACATTTAATCAATGTAACTGCTATAATCAAACTTTCGTATATAACAATCAAGAAAAGCAAAAAAGATGATTTTACGTCACATTTAATCAATGTAACTGCTATCATCAAACTTTCGTATATACCAATCAAGAAAAGCAAAAAAAATGATTTTACGTCACATTTAATCAATGTAACTGCTATAATCAAACTTCCGTATATACCAATCAAGAAAAGCAAAAAAAATGATTTTACGTCACATTCAATCAATGTAGCTGCTATAATCAAACTTCCGTATATAACAATCAAGAAAAGCAAAGAAAATGATTTTACGTCACATTTAATCAATGTAAATGCTATAATCAAACTTCCGTATATAACAATCAAGAAAAACACAAAAAATGATTTTATGTCACATTTAATCAATGTAACTGCTATAATCAAACTTCCGTATATAACAATCAAGAAAAGCACAAAAAATGATTTTACGTCACATTCAATCAATGTAACTGCTAAAATCAAACCTCCGTATATAACAATCAAGAAAAACACAAAAAATGATTTTACGTCACATTTAATCAATAAAACTGCTATAATCAAACTTCCGTATATAACAATCAAGAAAAGCACAAAAAATGATTTTACGTCACATTCAATCAATGTAACTGCTATAATCAAACCTCCGTATATAACAATCAAGAAAAACACAAAAAATGATTTTACGTCACATTCAATCAATGTAACTGCTAAAATCAAACCTCCGTATATAACAATCAAGAAAAACACAAAAAATGATTTTACGTCACATTTAATCAATAAAACTGCTATAATCAAACTTCCGTATATAACAATCAAGAAAAGCACAAAAAATGATTTTACGTCACATTCAATCAATGTAACTGCTATAATCAAACCTCCGTATATAACAATCAAGAAAAGCACAAAAAATGATTTTACGTCACATTTAATCAATAAAACTGCTATAATCAAACTTCCGTATATAACAATCAAGAAAAGCACAAAAAATGATTTTACGTCACATTCAATCAATGTAACTGCTATAATAAAACTTCCGTATATAACAATCAAGAAAAACACAAAAAATGATTTTACGTCACATTTAATCATTGTAAATGCTATAATAAAACTTCCGTATATAACAATCAAGAAAAACACAAAAAATGATTTTACGTCACATTCAATCAATGTAACTGCTATAATAAAACTTCCGTATATAACAATCAAGAAAAACACAAAAAATGATTTTACGTCACATTTAATCATTGTAAATGCTATAATAAAACTTCCGTATATAACAATCAAGAAAAACACAAAAAATGATTTTACGTCACATTTAATCATTGTAAATGCTATAATAAAACTTCCGTATATAACAATCAAGAAAAACACAAAAAATGATTTTACGTCACATTTAATCAATAAAACTGCTATAATCAAACTTCCGTATATAACAATCAAGAAAAGCACAAAAAATGATTTTACGTCACATTCAATCAATGTAACTGCTATAATCAAACCTCCGTATATAACAATCAAGAAAAGCACAAAAAATGATTTTACGTCACATTTAATCAATAAAACTGCTATAATCAAACTTCCGTATATAACAATCAAGAAAAGCACAAAAAATGATTTTACGTCACATTCAATCAATGTAACTGCTAAAATCAAACCTCCGTATATAACAATCAAGAAAAACACAAAAAATGATTTTACGTCACATTCAATCAATGTAACTGCTATAATCAAACCTCCGTATATAACAATCAAGAAAAACACAAAAAATGATTTTACGTCACATTCAATCAATGTAACTGCTAAAATCAAACCTCCGTATATAACAATCAAGAAAAACACAAAAAATGATTTTACGTCACATTCAATCAATGTAACTGCTAAAATCAAACCTCCGTATATAACAATCAAGAAAAACACAAAAAATGATTTTACGTCACATTTAATCAATAAAACTGCTATAATCAAACTTCCGTATATAACAATCAAGAAAAGCACAAAAAATGATTTTACGTCACATTTAATCAATGTAACTGCTATAATCAAACTTCCGTATATAACAATCAAGAAAAGCACAAAAAATGATTTTACGTCACATTTAATCAATGTAACTGCTATAATCAAACCTCCGTATATAACAATCAAGAAAAGCACAAAAAATGATTTTACGTCACATTCAATCAATGTAACTGCTAAAATCAAACCTCCGTATATAACAATCAAGAAAAACACAAAAAATGATTTTACGTCACATTTAATCAATAAAACTGCTATAATCAAACTTCCGTATATAACAATCAAGAAAAGCACAAAAAATGATTTTACGTCACATTCAATCAATGTAACTGCTATAATCAAACTTCCGTATATAACAATCAAGAAAAGCACAAAAAATGATTTTACGTCACATTTAATCAATGTAACTGCTATAATCAAACCTCCGTATATAACAATCAAGAAAAACACAAAAAATGGTTTTACGTCACATTCAATCAATGTAACTGCTAAAATCAAACCTCCGTATATAACAATCAAGAAAAACACAAAAAATGATTTTACGTCACATTTAATCAATAAAACTGCTATAATCAAACTTCCGTATATAACAATCAAGAAAAGCAAAAAAAATGATTTTACGTCACATTTAATCAACGTAAATGCTATAATCAAACCTCCGTATATAACAATCAAGAAAAGCACAAAAAATGATTTTACGTCACATTCAATCAATGTAACTGCTAAAATCAAACCTCCGTATATAACAATCAAGAAAAACACAAAAAATGATTTTACGTCACATTTAATCAATAAAACTGCTATAATCAAACTTCCGTATATAACAATCAAGAAAAGCAGAAAAAATGATTTTACGTCACATTTAATCAATGTAACTGCTAAAATCAAACCTCCGTATATAACAATCAAGAAAAACACAAAAAATGATTTTACGTCACATTTAATCAATAAAACTGCTATAATCAAACTTCCGTATATAACAATCAAGAAAAGCACAAAAAATGATTTTACGTCACATTCAATCAATGTAACTGCTATAATCAAACTTCCGTATATAACAATCAAGAAAAGCACAAAAAATGATTTTACGTCACATTCAATCAATGTAACTGCTATAATCAAACCTCCGTATATAACAATCAAGAAAAGCACAAAAAATGATTTTACGTCACATTTAATCAATGTAAATGCTATAATCAATCTTCCGTATATAACAATCAAGAAAAGCACAAAAAATGATTTTACGTCACATTCAATCAATGTAACTGCTATAATCAAACCTCCGTATATAACAATCAAGAAAAGCACAAAAAATGATTTTACGTCACATTTAATCAAAGTAAATGCTATAATCAAACTTCCGTATATAACAATCAAGAAAAGCACAAAAAATGATTTTACGTCACATTTAATCAATAAAACTGCTATAATCAAACTTCTGTATATAACAATCAAGAAAAGCACAAAAAATGATTTTACGTCACATTTAATCAATGTAACTGCTATAATAAAACTTCCGTATATACCAATCAAGAAAAGCAAAAAAAATGATTTTACGTCACATTCAATCAATGTAACTGCTATAATCAAACTTCCGTATATACCAATCAAGAAAGCAAAAAAAATGATTTTACGTCACATTTAATCAATGTAACTGCTATAATCAAACTTCCGTATATACCAATCAAAAAAAGCAAAAAAAATGATTTTACGTCACATTCAATCAATGTAACTGCTATAATCAAACTTCCGTATATACCAATCAAGAAAAGCAGAAAAAATGATTTTACGTCACATTTAATCAATGTAACTGCTATAATCAAACTTCCGTATATAACAATCAAGAAAAGCAAAAAAAATGATTTTACGTCACATTTAATCAATGTAACTGCTATAATCAAACTTCCGTATATACCAATCAAGAAAAGCAAAAAAAATGATTTTACGTCACATTCAATCAATGTAACTGCTATAATCAAACTTCCGTATATACCAATCAAGAAAAGCAGAAAAAATGATTTTACGTCACATTTAATCAATGTAACTGCTATAATCAAACTTTCGTATATACCAATCAAGAAAAGCAGGAAAAATGATTTTACGTCACATTTAATCAATGTAACTGCTATAATCAAACTTCCGTGTATAACAATCAAGAAAAGCACAAAAAATGATTTTACGTCACATTTAATCAATGTAACTGCTATAATCAAACTTTCGTATATAACAATCAAGAAAAGCAAAAAAGATGATTTTACGTCACATTTAATCAATGTAACTGCTATCATCAAACTTTCGTATATACCAATCAAGAAAAGCAAAAAAAATGATTTTACGTCACATTTAATCAATGTAACTGCTATAATCAAACTTCCGTATATAACAATCAAGAAAAGCAAAGAAAATGATTTTACGTCACATTTAATCAATGTAACTGCTATCATCAAACTTTCGTATATACCAATCAAGAAAAGCAAAAAAAATGATTTTACGTCACATTCAATCAATGTAACTGCTATAATCAAACTTCCGTATATAACAATCAAGAAAAGCAAAGAAAATGATTTTACGTCACATTTAATCAATGTAAATGCTATAATCAAACTTCCGTATATAACAATCAAGAAAAACACAAAAAATGATTTTAAATGCTATAATAAAACTTCCGTAAATAACAATCAAGAAAAGCACAAAAAATGATTTTACGTCACATTTAATCAATGTAAATGCTATAATCAAACTTCCGTATATAACAATAAAGAAAAGCAAGAAAATGATTTTATGTCACATTTAATCAATGTAAATGCTATAATCAAACTTCCGTATATAACAATCAAGAAAAGCACAAAAAATGATTTTACGTTACATTTAATCAATAAAACTGCTATAATCAAACTTCCGTATATAACAATCAAGAAAAGCACAAAAAATGATTTTACGTCACATTTAATCAATGTAACTCTATAATCAAACTTCCGTATATAACAATCAAGAAAAACACAAAAAATGATTTTACGTCACATTTAATCAATAAAACTGCTATAATCAAACTTCCGTATATAACAATCAAGAAAAACACAAAAAATGATTTTACGTCACATTTAATCAATAAAACTGCTATAATCAAACTTCCGTATATAACAATCAAGAAAAACACAAAAAATGATTTTACGTCACATTTAATCAATAAAACTGCTATAATCAAACTTCCGTATATACCAATCAAGCAAAGCACAAAAAATGATTTTACGTCACATTTAATCAATAAAACTGCTATAATCAAACTTCCGTATATAACAATCAAGAAAAACACAAAAAATGATTTTACGTCACATTTAATCAATAAAACTGCTATAATCAAACTTCCGTATATAACAATCAAGAAAAGCACAAAAAATGATTTTACGTCACATTTAATCAATAAAACTGCTATAATCAAACTTCCGTATATAACAATCAAGAAAAACACAAAAAATGATTTTACGTCACATTTAATCAATAAAACTGCTATAATCAAACTTCCGTATATAACAATCAAGAAAAACACAAAAAATGATTTTACGTCACATTTAATCAATAAAACTGCTATAATCAAACTTCCGTATATAACAATCAAGAAAAGCACAAAAAATGATTTTACGTCACATTTAATCAATGTAACTCTATAATCAAACTTCCGTATATAACAATCAAGAAAAACACAAAAAATGATTTTACGTCACATTTAATCAATAAAACTGCTATAATCAAACTTCCGTATATAACAATCAAGAAAAACACAAAAAATGATTTTACGTCACATTTAATCAATAAAACTGCTATAATCAAACTTCCGTATATAACAATCAAGAAAAACACAAAAAATGATTTTACGTCACATTTAATCAATAAAACTGCTATAATCAAACTTCCGTATATAACAATCAAGAAAAACACAAAAAATGATTTTACGTCACATTTAATCAATAAAACTGCTATAATCAAACTTCCGTATATAACAATCAAGAAAAACACAAAAAATGATTTTACGTCACATTTAATCAATAAAACTGCTATAATCAAACTTCCGTATATAACAATCAAGAAAAGCACAAAAAATGATTTTACGTCACATTTAATCAATGTAACTCTATAATCAAACTTCCGTATATAACAATCAAGAAAAACACAAAAAATGATTTTACGTCACATTTAATCAATAAAACTGCTATAATCAAACTTCCGTATATAACAATCAAGAAAAGCACAAAAAATGATTTTACGTCACATTTAATCAATGTAACTGCTATAATCAAACTTCCGTATATAACAATCAAGAAAAACAAAAAAAATGATTTTACGTCACATTTAATCAATAAAACTGCTATAATCAAACTTCCGTATATAACAATCAAGAAAAGCACAAAAAATGATTTTACGTCACATTTAATCAATAAAACTGCTATAATCAAACTTCCGTATATAACAATCAAGAAAAGCACAAAAAATGATTTTACGTCACATTTAATCAATGTAACTCTATAATCAAACTTCCGTATATAACAATCAAGAAAAACACAAAAAATGATTTTACGTCACATTTAATCAATAAAACTGCTATAATCAAACTTCCGTATATAACAATCAAGAAAAACACAAAAAATGATTTTACGTCACATTTAATCAATAAAACTGCTATAATCAAACTTCCGTATATAACAATCAAGAAAAACACAAAAAATGATTTTACGTCACATTTAATCAATAAAACTGCTATAATCAAACTTCCGTATATAACAATCAAGAAAAGCACAAAAAATGATTTTACGTCACATTTAATCAATGTAACTCTATAATCAAACTTCCGTATATAACAATCAAGAAAAACACAAAAAATGATTTTACGTCACATTTAATCAATAAAACTGCTATAATCAAACTTCCGTATATAACAATCAAGAAAAACACAAAAAATGATTTTACGTCACATTTAATCAATAAAACTGCTATAATCAAACTTCCGTATATAACAATCAAGAAAAACACAAAAAATGATTTTACGTCACATTTAATCAATAAAACTGCTATAATCAAACTTCCGTATATAACAATCAAGAAAAACACAAAAAATGATTTTACGTCACATTTAATCAATAAAACTGCTATAATCAAACTTCCGTATATAACAATCAAGAAAAGCACAAAAAATGATTTTACGTCACATTTAATCAATGTAACTCTATAATCAAACTTCCGTATATAACAATCAAGAAAAACACAAAAAATGATTTTACGTCACATTTAATCAATAAAACTGCTATAATCAAACTTCCGTATATAACAATCAAGAAAAGCACAAAAAATGATTTTACGTCACATTTAATCAATGTAACTGCTATAATCAAACTTCCGTATATAACAATCAAGAAAAACAAAAAAAATGATTTTACGTCACATTTAATCAATAAAACTGCTATAATCAAACTTCCGTATATAACAATCAAGAAAAGCACAAAAAATGATTTTACGTCACATTTAATCAATAAAACTGCTATAATCAAACTTCCGTATATAACAATCAAGAAAAGCACAAAAAATGATTTTACGTCACATTTAATCAATGTAACTCTATAATCAAACTTCCGTATATAACAATCAAGAAAAACACAAAAAATGATTTTACGTCACATTTAATCAATAAAACTGCTATAATCAAACTTCCGTATATAACAATCAAGAAAAGCACAAAAAATGATTTTACGTCACATTTAATCAATGTAACTGCTATAATCAAACTTCCGTATATAACAATCAAGAAAAACACAAAAAATGATTTTACGTCCCATTTAATCAATAAAACTGCTATAATCAAACTTCCGTATATAACAATCAAGAAAAGCACAAAAAATGATTTTACGTCACATTTAATCAATGTAACTCTATAATCAAACTTCCGTATATAACAATCAAGAAAAACACAAAAAATGATTTTACGTCACATTTAATCAATAAAACTGCTATAATCAAACTTCCGTATATAACAATCAAGAAAAGCACAAAAAATGATTTTACGTCACATTTAATCAATGTAACTGCTATAATCAAACTTCCGTATATAACAATCAAGAAAAACACAAAAAATGATTTTACGTCACATTTAATCAATAAAACTGCTATAATCAAACTTCCGTATATAACAATCAAGAAAAGCGCAAAAAATGATTTTACGTCACATTTAATCAATGTAACTGCTATAATCAAACTTCCGTATATAACAATCAAGAAAAGCACAAAAAATGATTTTACGTCACATTTAATCAATGTAACTCTATAATCAAACTTCCGTATATAACAATCAAGAAAAACACAAAAAATGATTTTACGTCACATTTAATCAATAAAACTGCTATAATCAAACTTCCGTATATAACAATCAAGAAAAGCACAAAAAATGATTTTACGTCACATTCAATCAATGTAACTGCTATAATCAAACCTCCGTATATAACAATCAAGTAAAGCACAAAAAATGATTTTACGTCACATTTAATCAATAAAACTGCTATAATCAAACTTCCGTATATAACAATCAAGAAAAGCACAAAAAATGATTTTACGTCACATTTAATCAATGTAAATGCTATAATAAAACTTCCGTATATAACAATCAAGAAAAGCACAAAAAATGATTTTACGTCACATTTAATCAATGTAAATGCTATAATCAAACTTCCGTATATAACAATCAAGAAAAGCACAAAAAATGATTTTACGTCACATTTAATCAATGTAACTGCTATAATCAAACTTCCGTATATAACAATCAAGAAAAGCACAAAAAATGATTTTACGTCACATTTAATCAATAAAACTGCTATAATCAAACTTCCGTATATAACAATCAAGAAAAGCACAAAAAATGATTTTACGTCACATTTAATCAATAAAACTGCTATAATCAAACCTCCGTATATAACAATCAAGAAAAGCACAAAAAATGATTTTACGTCACATTTAATCAATAAAACTGCTATAATCAAACTTCCGTATATAACAATCAAGAAAAGCACAAAAAATGATTTTACGTCACATTTAATCAATAAAACTGCTATAATCAAACCTCCGTATATAACAATCAAGAAAAGCACAAAAAATGATTTTACGTCACATTTAATCAATAAAACTGCTATAATCAAACTTCCGTATATAACAATCAAGAAAAGCACAAAAAATGATTTTACGTCACATTTAATCAATGTAACTGCTATAATCAAACTTCCGTATATAACAATCAAGAAAAGCACAAAAAATGATTTTACGTCACATTTAATCAATGTAACTCTATAATCAAACTTCCGTATATAACAATCAAGAAAAACACAAAAAATGATTTTACGTCACATTTAATCAATAAAACTGCTATAATCAAACCTCCGTATATAACAATCAAGAAAAGCACAAAAAATGATTTTACGTCACATTTAATCAATAAAACTGCTATAATCAAACTTCCGTATATAACAATCAAGAAAAGCACAAAAAATGATTTTACGTCACATTTAATCAATAAAACTGCTATAATCAAACCTCCGTATATAACAATCAAGAAAAGCACAAAAAATGATTTTACGTCACATTTAATCAATAAAACTGCTATAATCAAACCTCCGTATATAACAATCAAGAAAAGCACAAAAAATGATTTTACGTCACATTTAATCAATAAAACTGCTATAATCAAACCTCCGTATATAACAATCAAGAAAAGCACAAAAAATGATTTTACGTCACATTTAATCAATAAAACTGCTATAATCAAACTTCCGTATATAACAATCAAGAAAAGCACAAAAAATGATTTTACGTCACATTTAATCAATAAAACTGCTATAATCAAACCTCCGTATATAACAATCAAGAAAAGCACAAAAAATGATTTTACGTCACATTTAATCAATAAAACTGCTATAATCAAACTTCCGTATATAACAATCAAGAAAAGCACAAAAAATGATTTTACGTCACATTTAATCAATAAAACTGCTATAATCAAACTTCCGTATATAACAATCAAGAAAAGCACAAAAAATGATTTTACGTCACATTTAATCAATAAAACTGCTATAATCAAACCTCCGTATATAACAATCAAGAAAAGCACAAAAAATGATTTTACGTCACATTTAATCAATAAAACTGCTATAATCAAACTTCCGTATATAACAATCAAGAAAAGCACAAAAAATGATTTTACGTCACATTTAATCAATGTAACTGCTATAATCAAACTTCCGTATATAACAATCAAGAAAAGCACAAAAAATGATTTTACGTCACATTTAATCAATGTAACTCTATAATCAAACTTCCGTATATAACAATCAAGAAAAACACAAAAAATGATTTTACGTCACATTTAATCAATAAAACTGCTATAATCAAACTTCCGTATATAACAATCAAGAAAAGCACAAAAAATGATTTTACGTCACATTCAATCAATGTAACTGCTATAATCAAACCTCCGTATATAACAATCAAGAAAAGCACAAAAAATGATTTTACATCACATTTAATCAATGTAAATGCTATAATCAAACTTCCGTATATAACAATCAAGAAAAACACAAAAAATGATTTTACGTCACATTTAATCAATAAAACAGCTATAATCAAACTTCCGTATATAACAATCAAGAAAAGCACAAAAAATGATTTTACGTCACATTTAATCAATGTAAATGCTATAATCAAACTTCCGTATATACCAATCAAGAAAAGCAGAAAAAATGATTTTACGTCACATTTAATCAATGTAACTGCTATAATCAAACCTCCGTATATAACAATCAAGAAAAGCACAAAAAATGATTTTACGTCACATTTAATCAATGTAAATGCTATAATCAATCTTCCGTATATAACAATCAAGAAAAGCACAAAAAATGATTTTACGTCACATTCAATCAATGTAACTGCTATAATCAAACCTCCGTATATAACAATCAAGAAAAGCACAAAAAATGATTTTACGTCACATTTAATCAAAGTAAATGCTATAATCAAACTTCCGTATATAACAATCAAGAAAAGCACAAAAAATGACTTTACGTCACATTTAATCAATAAAACTGCTATAATCAAACTTCTGTATATAACAATCAAGAAAAGCACAAAAAATGATTTTACGTCACAATTAATCAATGTAACTGCTATAATCAAACTTCCGTATATACCAATCAAGAAAAGCAAAAAAAAATGATTTTACGTCACATTCAATCAATGTAACTGCTATAATCAAACTTCCGTATATACCAATCAAGAAAGCAAAAAAAATGATTTTACGTCACATTTAATCAATGTAACTGCTATAATCAAACTTCCGTATATACCAATCAAAAAAAGCAAAAAAAATGATTTTACGTCACATTCAATCAATGTAACTGCTATAATCAAACTTCCGTATATAACAATCAAGAAAAGCAAAAAAAATGATTTTACGTCACATTTAATCAATGTAACTGCTATAATCAAGCTTCCGTGTATAACAATCAAGAAAAGCAAAAAAAATGATTTTACGTCACATTTAATCGATGTAACTGCTATAATCAAACTTCCGTATATACCAATCAAGAAAAGCAGAAAAAATGATTTTACGTCACATTTAATCAATGTAACTGCTATAATCAAACTTTCGTATATAACAAGCAAAAAAAATGATTTTACGTCACATTTAATCAATGTAACTGCTATAATCAAACTTCCGTATATAACAATCAAGAAAAGCAAAAAAAATGATTTTACGTCACATTCAATCAATGTAACTGCTATAATCAAACTTCCGTATATACCAATCAAGAAAAGCAGAAAAAATGATTTTACGTCACATTTAATCAATGTAACTGCTATAATCAAACTTTCGTATATACCAATCAAGAAAAGCAGGAAAAATGATTTTACGTCACATTTAATCAATGTAACTGCTATAATCAAACTTCCGTGTATAACAATCAAGAAAAGCACAAAAAATGATTTTACGTCACATTTAATCAATGTAACTGCTATAATCAAACTTTCGTATATAACAATCAAGAAAAGCAAAAAAGATGATTTTACGTCACATTTAATCAATGTAACTGCTATCATCAAACTTTCGTATATACCAATCAAGAAAAGCAAAAAAAATGATTTTACGTCACATTTAATCAATGTAACTGCTATAATCAAACTTCCGTATATACCAATCAAGAAAAGCAAAAAAAATGATTTTACGTCACATTCAATCAATGTAACTGCTATAATCAAACTTCCGTATATACCAATCAAGAAAGGCAGAAAAAATGATTTTACGTCACATTTAATCAATGTAAATGCTATAATCAAACTTCCGTATATAACAATCAAGAAAAGCACGAAAAATGATTTTACGTCACATTTAATCAATGTAACTGCTATAATCAAACTTCCGTATATAACAATCAAGAAAAGCAAAAAAAATGATTTTACGTCACATTTAATCAATGTAAATGCTATAATCAAACTTCCGTATGCAACAATCAAGAAAAGAACAAAAAATGATTTTACGTCACATTTAATCAATGTAAATGCTATAATCAAACTTCCGTATATAACAATCAAGAAAAGCACAAAAAATGATTTTACGTCACATTTAATCAATGTAAATGCTATAATCAAACTTCCGTATATAACAATCAAGAAAAGCACAAAAAATGATTTTACGTCACATTTAATCAATGTAAATGCTATAATCAAACTTCCGTATGCAATAATCAAGAAAAGAACAAAAAATGATTTTACGTCACATTTAATCAATGTAAATGCTATAATCAAACTTCCGTATAAAACAATCAAGAAAAGCAGAAAAAATGATGTTACGTCACATTTAATCAATGTAACTGCTATAATCAAACTTTCGTATATACCAATCAAGAAAAGCAAAAAAAATGATTTTACGTCACATTTAATCAATGTAACTGCTATAATCAAACTTCCGTATATACCAATCAAGAGAAGTAAAAAAAAATGATTTTACGTCACATTCAATCAATGTAACTGCTATAATCAAACTTCCGTATATACCAATCAAGAAAAGCAGAAAAAATGATTTTACGTCGAATTTAATCAATGTAAATGCTATAATCAAACTTCCGTATGCAACAATCAAGAAAAGAACAAAAAATGATTTTACGTCACATTTAATCAATGTAAATGCTATAATCAAACTTCCGTATGCAACAATCAAGAAAAGCACAAAAAATGATTTTACGTCACATTTAATCAATGTAAATGCTATAATCAAACTTCCGTATGCAACAATCAAGAAAAGCACAAAAAATGATTTTACGTCACATTTAATCAATGTAAATGCTATAATCAAACTTCCGTATATAACAATCAAGAAAAGAACAAAAAATGATTTTACGTCACATTTAATCAATGTAAATGCTATAATCAAACTTCCGTATATAACAATCAAGAAAAGCACGCACAAAAAATGATTTTACGTCACATTTAATCAATGTAAATGCTATAATCAAACTTCCGTATATAACAATCAAAAAAAGCACAAAAAATGATTTTACGTCACATTTAATCAATGTAAATGCTATAATCAAACTTCCGTATATAACAATCAAAAAAAGCAAAAAAAATGATTTTACGTCACATTTAATCAATGTAACTGCTATAATCAAACTTCCGTATATAACAATCAAGAAAAGAACAAAAAATGATTTTACGTCACATTTAATTAATGTAAATGCTATAATCAAACTTCCGTATATAACAATCAAGAAAAGCAGAAAAAATGATTTTACGTCACATTTAATCAATGTAACTGCTATAATCAAACTTCCGTATATAACAATCAAGAAAAGCACAACAAATGATTTTACGTCACATTTAATCAATGTAACTGTTATAATCAAACTTCCGTATATAACAATCAAGAAAAGCAGAAAAAATGATTTTACGTCACATTTAATCAATGTAACTGCTATAATCAAACTACCGTATATAACAATCAAGAAAAGCACAAAAAATGATTTTACGTCACATTTAATCAATGTTACTGCTATAATCAAACTTCCGTATATACCAATCAAGAAAAGCACAAAAAATGATTTTACGTCACATTTAATCAATGTGAATGCTATAATCAAACTTCCGTATATAACAATCAAGAAAAGCAAAAAAAATGATTTTACGTCACATTTAATCAATGTAACTGCTATAATCAAACTTCCGTATATACGAATCAAGAAAAGCACAAAAAATGATTTTACGTCACATTTAATCAATGTAACTGCTATAATCAAACTTCCGTATATACCAATCAAGAAAAGCACAAAAAATGATTTTACGTCAAATTTAATCAATGTGAATGCTATAATCATACTTCCGTATATACCAATCAAGAAAGGCAAATTAAATGATATTACGTCACATTTAATCAATGTGATTGCTATAATCAAACTTCCGTGTATAACAATCAAGAAAAGCAAAAAAAATGATTTTACGTCACATTTAATCAATGTAACTGCTATAATCAAACTTCAGTGTATAACAATCAAGAAAAGCACAAAAAATGATTTTACGTCACATTTAATCAATGTAACTGCTATAATCAAACTTCCGTATATACCAATCAAGAAAAGCACAAAAAATGATTTTACGTCACATTTAATCAATGTAAATGCTATAATCAAACTTCCGTATATAACAATCAAGAAAAGCAAAAAAAATGATTTTACGTCAAATTTAATCAATGTGAATGCTATAATCAAACTTCCGTATATACCAATCAAGAAAGGCAAATTAAATGATATTACGTCACATTTAATCAATGTGATTGCTATAATCAAACTTCCGTGTATAACAATCAAGAAAAGCAAAAAAAATGATTTTACGTCACATTTAATCAATGTAACTGCTATAATCAAACTTCCGTGTATAACAATCAAGAAAAGCACAAAAAATGATTTTACGTCACATTTAATTAATGTAACTGCTATAATCAAACTTCCGTATATACCAATCAAGAAAAGCACAAAAAATGATTTTACGTCACATTTAATCAATGTAGCTGCTATAATCAAACTTCCGTATATACCAATCAAGAAAAGCAAAAAAAATGATTTTACGTCACATTTAATTAATGTAACTGCTATAATCAAACTTCCGTATATAACAATCAAGAAAAGCACAAAAAATGATTTTACGTCACATTTAATCAATGTAACTGCTATAATCAAACTTCCGTATATAACAATCAAGAAAAGCAAAAAAAATGATTTTACGTCAAATTTAATCAATGTGAATGCTATAATCAAACTTCCGTATATACCAATCAAGAAAAGCACAAAAAATGATTTTACGTCACATTTAATCAATGTAACTGCTATAATCAAACTTCCGTATATAACAATCAAGAAAAGCAAAAAAAATGATTTTACGTCAAATTTAATCAATGTGAATGCTATAATCAAACTTCCGTATATACCAATCAAGAAAAGCAAACAAAATGATTTTACGTCACATTTAATCAACACATCTGCAATAATCAAACTTTTTTATATACCAATGAAAAATAGCAAATTAAATTATATTACGTGACATTTAATAAATTTTAATGCTGTTTTATGTTTTTCGTATATATCATCTAGATTTATCAAAATGAATGTTCAAAGGTACATTTTTTATCACAAACTTTGTGATACATTGGTAAACCTCTCTTTCTTAGAATTGACAAATCTATAAGGAGGTTGACATTCTGGTATCATCATATCTGTGGTAGAGTTTAGACGCAGCAGGCAGTATATATATGGATGGAAAAAACAGTGTTTTATTCAATACATTATCTTATAATTCACAATAATAAACACTAATCTAGTAGCAAAAATTGTCAAATCCGTCATTACAAAAGCCAAATCATTGCTTCACTTTGAAAATGTCAGCCATCTTCTTGGCGTGCTTATCAGCATTTTGTCGACCTGCTCCTGGGTGATACCTCTTTGGAGCATTTTTGGCACCACATTGCACAAAATGTGGGAATATCCATGACCACCATACTTTACCTTGAAGATAAAAGGCATAAAATGCATTAAAAGGGGATACACATTTTACAGGTTTGACAATAAGTAACAGCATTGTAAACGAAATGGTCCATATTTGCTTCAGGCTTTGCAGTACTTTTCCCACAAGTGATAATACGGTAGAAAAAAGAAAAAGTACAGTAATAATGTTCTAAGTACAGTAAACTCCCGATGACTTGAACATCCAACGAACTACTCTAATGAAATGGTTTGAGATAGCGTATTTTAAAGTTGGGAATCGGGGGTATTTTTATTTGAAAGTATTTGGCAAGGGGAATCCAGTTGGACTTAACGGATGTTGGAGTTACCTGGGTTTTGAGTAATCGGTAGTTTCCGGCAGGCGTGTACAAGCGGTTTGTTGTTTGATTGAAAACTCATCGTCATAGAAGCGATAAATGATTAAACAATTTCTAAAGTGTGTGGTGCGTAAGCCCTTTTACACAAATCATTGAATTTCTGCAAGCAAACATCTACTGCCTGCATAGGGCGAAATATAAATAAGTTGCAATTTAATAAACAAATTCTAATAATCACCGCGAAACAAAAACGAAAATCTTTCAGAAATACAACCGATTGATTATTGCCGAGGCTCGATGGTCTCATTTTTTGGCTCTGGTGGTCTTAATGCTGCTCTTTATTCAACATTGCATTAATTGTTTCTAGGACCATTAACAATAGTTTTGCATAATTTTTTTAGTAGCACTGTTGAGTATTTGATAAATTCTGCTCTGTTATGTTAACATGAAAGTTGATTAAACAACATTGCTTTTTTTCCTTCCAACTTTTCACCAATGGCTCGGCATGTTCTTATGTCACATTTTTGGAAAATCTAGCCTCGCCATTCCTATAGATCGCGTTAGAGTGTCTAAACCGAACAGGTATAAAATGCGCCTACCAATCGGTGTCTTGTGTGAACATCGTGCGCAATCACTAGCTGATCCTCAAAGCCTTGATCAATCAAATGCTTGATTCGGTAAATTCTCTGGGCATCACTCAGAAAGTCCACTGCAAGGTTATTCTGATAATGCGATACTTCAATGCCAAAAAAGTCATGCTCCAAAATGCACCCTGTTTTTGCCAACTCAACCAATCCACTATATTCAAAAATGGTTCGATCCAAATGTGACATAACGGTTTTTGTGACATCACCCCCTGATTCTTTGATTATATTAACAATCTCCATTGGAGAATCATGGTGCTTGCCGGGGTGGATGAGTAATGGTGCACCAGTGATTTTCTAAAAGGTAAAAACAGCCAATGCTTGCTGTGGCAATGTTGCTGGACTAAAAACACTGCAGAATGCCTTACTGCTTTACTTCAGATGCCATACCAGCTTAACACATATTCAGATTAAAAATATCATAATTGGAAAATTCGAGAGAATCAAGATTCGTTCAAGATAAATTCCTAGGAAGCAAGCGTTTTTTAAAAAAACAGAGCTGTTCAAGATTGCTTTGTTTTTCAGTTCAATATAATTTTTAGTGATGAAGTAATGAAAAATATTTTCAATTTCAATGAAACAACCCTGAAATGGCTAATCATGAAATACATCTGAATCTTCTAAATCAGTTGAATTTGTTTCACATTGGCTGAGATATCGATACTTTAGCAAACTTCAAAATTTTAATTGGCCACATGTGACCAAATTTTTAAATTATGTAGCTGATATTGCACTTTCAGATTTATTTTTTTAATCTTTCAGGTCATGTGGTCATGTCTAGAAATTCTTAAAATTTGAATATTTATGATGTCACACTTGATGAATCCATAGCAGTCAAAAAGGCATTCAAACCTGCGCTTTAGATGCAGCAATGAGACATTTCCTTTCCAAATCGGTCAGTGGATAAGTACACCCAATTTCACCAATGACGCCCCCCTTGATGCCATTTCTCCCTTCTTCAATATCCTTGACGATTTCCTAAAAATGTACAAAATTTACCACATTAGCGATCAACATCAACTCTTACAAATAAGCAAGGAGTTGATTTCAGGTAAGTTTTTGTCAAGTCAGAAAATAATGAATAAACTGAGAGCCACTAAAGCCATACTTGCTAATCATCAAGTCTATTTGGTTGTTGAGGCAGCATGTACTCAAGTTAAAGTTTGTCAAGAGTCAAAGTGGGTGATAGTGTAACATATCATGATTCTCACTTGTCAAAACATGTCATCAGGCGGTATGCTTTTTTGCAATTTGTGAATATTTTCAAACTATGTGAAAATGCAAAATATTCCAGATTCAAGCAAATCCTGATTTTGTGTGATGTGTCTATGATAAAAAAAGCAATGATATGCTTCAAGAAAATCCTGAATTTTAACAGCAACTTGTGCATCTACTAAGAAAGGTATGCTGATAGAAACAGGTATGTAGAGGGTGCACAGGACCCCCCAATATTCTAGAAGGTCCCCAAACCAAAATAATTGCAGATCATACTGAGTTTCAAATAGTCTGCACATTTTGCCTCTCAACCCTTTTTAGCCATGACTATGTTTGTGCATTACCTCTGTATGTTATTTTTAATATATAATCATTTCTATATGTTATTGATAAAACTTTTAGCTCCCCTGATAGATGCCTTGCAATTTTAAACTTTCTGTTACCTTTAACATAAATCTGTAAGTTTTCATGAGCAATCCTCAAGGTCTATAATCTTCCAAATAACAAATTCTATTAAATTCTAAGCTCACAAATTAAAATATGTTTAAATCTACTCTGCCAGACGCCAACCTGACAAAGCTCATCAATGCTGGCATCTTTTGCATACTCTGGCAACGTAAAACCCATGTAATGGCCAGCTCCAGCAATGATGTGGACACCAGTAGATTGTGAAACCTCCTTCAGGAATTCCCAGTCAGGATTTATTCCAACAGTGGTTGCCTCTACAATTGATCCACCCCCATTTTCTTTGAAGAAGCCAATTTCAGTGATCATTGACTTTATTGTCTCGTCACCCAACTTCAGGTTCTCAATGTGACTGTACCTAAAAATCAAATTTAAAAATTGGATTAAACCTATATTATTCTTAACATTTAGTTTATTTTATAATGGTTATAGCACCTTGATGTAACATTAGTCAAGTTTGCACGTTTTCAGCACTTGAAAGAATTTAAACATCTAGATCATCCTTTATTTTGAAATCAATTTTCCATTTCCTGGATAAATTTTCACCAGCTAAAAGTACCTTTTAGAAAAAGTTTCCACAATAACTGCTTCACCAGCTAAATTTTCACCAGCTAAAAGTACCTTTTAGAAAAAGTTTCCACAATAACTGCTTCAACGATGTTCTAAATTCTCCCTTTAATTTGTTCATTTTTAGTGTGCAATGTTTTCTTGCTTTGAAAGCATACTTAAATAGCCAGACATTGAGCTCCATGGGTGATAATCCTCTCACATCTTTATCATCAGGGATGCGCAACAGGGTGTTAAGGGGGGCAGCTGCTGCCCCCTAAAAAAGTTTCCTAATGACATGTTGTGACTTGTTGTGTCCATTCTCGTGACTTTTTAGGAATTAAAATGGCATCATGGTTTTTAAAGCAGCAGAAAACATTCATGACAAAACACAAAATTAAATAACAAGATCTTAATAATTTGTATATTATTTTGTTCTTTATGCACTTTCTTACCCTGCCGTCAGGGATGGCACCAAGGGGTGCACTGGGGTGGACATGTCCATTCCACTTTTTTTAAGATCAATTTTCTAATTTTTCCAAAACTGGACAAAAACATAAGATGCAAGTTTTCTTCTTTGGGATGGGAACTTCTTTCCATTTTGATGATCATTTATGGTTCTTCTTCAGATCTTAGCTGACATAGAGTATGATGTGTTTTATCATCAGTTTTGTAAATAGTGTAAAACTAAAATGATGATGATCTATAAGACACAGCTCATTGTGCTAAACAGTAGGTTCTTAGAGTGTGGTTATTGCCTTTCTTTTTTGTTAAAGGTTTTTAGCAATAATTAACTAATAAACCTGTACATACTACAAGTTTTTGACTTACGGATATTGCCTGATCCAACCAAGATTATCAAGACGTATTTCAGGATCCCTTGCTCGCTCTTTGTCAGAATCTGTTTTTGGTTCTAAATAGCAGCACATGTATTGAAGTCTGATATGCTCATGTGTTAGGGTCTTTCCAAGTTGATCAGGTGAAATAACACCACAAACTAAGAAGAAGTGCAAAATGAATCACCAAATACTCTGGTAAAGGCACATAAAACTACTCCAAAACAGCATCAAATTACAAATCACAAGACAAGGAGAGACAAGATAACAACAGGTAAGATATAAGATGTACGTTTCAATAATCTGATGTTTTGGTACTGCCAAATTCATGCAATTTGAAAGTAAGAGTAACACAGCTTATTGCATATTGTGGAAAAAGCAAAGCTGACTTGATAGGCAAGTTTCAATTGCAGGAATGCAATGGCGGTGCCAGCCACTACGCTCTGGGGGTGACAAAACAAAATATTTTAGACCACGCCCCTTTTAGCACCAGAAAACTCTCTTTTACTAACAAGGAACGCAATTTTTACCTGAAGGGAATGCTAACAAGAATTTGTCACTAAAACATGGCCTGCATGGTAAACTCCCATGC
Organism: Rhopilema esculentum; assembly: GCF_057945365.1. Taxonomy (NCBI): domain Eukaryota; kingdom Metazoa; phylum Cnidaria; class Scyphozoa; order Rhizostomeae; family Rhizostomatidae; genus Rhopilema; species Rhopilema esculentum. Next base: position 945,388 of record NC_142823.1, on the reverse strand, counting down.
CAAATTGCAGAAAAATGGCTGATTACTTTTATTGCATATGTTTGTAGCTTGGGTTATTGTTAGTACACTTCTATAACTTTGTTTGAATCTAGTTCATTTGCAACATTAAGTCTGTTTCTGCTCTTCTTTAAAAAGATAAAAAAAATTTGTTTCTTTTTTATTCAAATTTAAAGTAAATGAACAACTAGGTATAGCCCATGTTTCTTTTAAACTTCTGGAATTGGAAAAATATAAAAAGCAAGCCATTATTTCACAAAAAAATTTCAATCCTATTGACTGAAACATTTATATTTTGGAAATAATTCAGCGACACTCTATTCTTATACATTCAACTCAAACCACAAAACTGTTCCTGCTACGGGCCTATAGTGGTTTGTTTACTTTATTAAATATCCAAAGTTAGAAAACGATTGACAATAACTCCGATACTATGTGAAAACGGATAAAGAAGAGTTGTCGAATACATAAATATAGTCATCTGTTAGTTTTATTGGTTTCTTTATCTTTTTCATGTTTGAAAATTTGACACGTCAGGTACATATTTGACATGAGGGGTACCATTTGCAGGAGAGCGACGGCTCCGGGGCCCACTATGGCTGGATATTGGGACTTTGAGTGCTTCGATTGAAAAAACTAGAGAAGCCATTTCTAGGTTGAAAATTTTATTGAAATTTTTCAAAATTTGAATATTTTTTAGAATTAGCCACTGTTAAACAAATATTTTGGGTTTAATTCGAGTTGAGTTCAGTGACGACCTGCCTGATGGGACCCACCCACCCCTGAAGAAAGTTTAACGATTTTGTAACGAAATCGACTTGTGTACATACCTGTCTGGACTTTTCCGGACGACATTTTTGACAACTGAAGTCTGACAACACGAAACAGAATGTCTAAGGGCTGCAGCGTTCGTTGTCTATCTTAAGGACGCACAACTGAAGCGAAAAATTCAGCCCAGCTAAAATGCAACATAAGTTTGTAAACCTTCTCGCAGGTAAACAATTGACTTCCTCCTTAGGAAAGCCGAGCTACCACCTTAGGCAAATGTCTGGATGCTGACATAAACATATTTGCAAACACCTAGCAGGCAAAAAGTTGTTATCATATATAAAATCGTATTAGTATTCTCTGTTCCGGGCAATCTTTTATCTTCGCATTTGCCAAAAATAGATCACAAAATTGGAATATTTATGCTCAAATTAGTCTGTGCCAAAAATTCAATGTTTTTTGGGCCGTCAAGCAACCATTTTCAAAATTTAGCTTTCCTATACATTTCAAATTAAATTTTTTCACTACAGCAGCAAATTCCGATCAAATCTAAAGAAATATCTAAATATTCAAAACAAAGTAACTCGCCACCGACCGTTCCAAACAACCAGTGGCCGAAAACAAATTTTCTTGCTTCCTCTTTAATTGGAAAGGTCTTTTCAGCATTTTTTATTTATTTGATAATTTAGTATAGTAATTTATCTTTTCCCATCTTTGGGCAAGCAGCTTTTTTCTCAACGGTGGCTTTTTTTGCAAGTGTGAAAATCAAAATCGATCTGATCAGCCAAATGAAAAATCCAAATCTGAAGTCCATTTTTGAGAAAGGTCTGTAGTTAGCTAGCAGCAGAATCGATGATATCAAGCCGGAACGGTGAATATAAACATTAATGCTGTTTTTGGAAAAAGTTGCGTTCTCTTTCAATTCTTTCTCCTGGTTTCAAACTTTGGCAAATGACTGTAGAGATAAATTTATCCTTACTAATTGCTGCTCATTAACCAAAACGTAAACTCCTATGTAAGAGGTATATTGTTATCCCTTCTGTCTTTATTTCTAGGCCAACAGGGCAATCAAGTTCTTGAATTTACAAAATTTCGTTGTTCTCAGTTTTATCGCGATTTAATAGTTTCTAATTTTTTTGCTTCGAGTACTGAAGTTTCTTAATTTTTTCTAACTGTCCTGTACTCGTTTCTTATAGCCATTTTCTTATAAAAAAGTGAGTGTAACCTCACCATCCTTGCGATATTTACATGATTGTCAATGGATTCATACAATTTGATTACATGAACTTTCATGCACTTAAAAACCAGTACAACAGTTTAAATTATTTTGGCAACCGAACCTTCCTCATTTTTTGTCAAAATTTTCCTTCAAACAAAATTTCCGGCTTTGTGTGCCTTTTGCATCATTGTCTTTTAAGGCTGGATAACTCACAAAATAAAAACATTACCGAAATTGTAAAAATTCAGAAGAGACAATTTATACAGTGTTCTGGTAATAAATGGTCTAGGGGTAAGTTGCGTTTGATATTTAATTCGTTCACTTTTGATAATCAAACAAGAACTTCCGTTTCACAAATAATTTCAGATACTATTCTGTCTTTACTGACCATTTTAAGACCGTATAACAATCTGCAAAAATCGAAAAATGCTTTTATGGGACCACAATTTCTTGGACAAAAACATCGCGGATCGCGTTACACATAATGTTCAAGTTTTGAAAAGGAGTCATAAAAAGTCGTCATCTTGGTATGACATTAAATTTTATAATTGCTAAACTGAACAGAACTACACTGCAACTCAACGAAACCGAAAATTACTATACTGAACTTTTCTTGTAAAATACTTTCCCTGATAAAATTAACCTTCATCAAGGACTTCAGCAACTGGTCAAAGGAACCCACTGATAGCACGGTTTCTAGAGGGACTTCGGGTTTTAAGTTCCACATTTCGGTCAACTTGAAGCAAAATTTCTTTATTTAGCATCTGATAAATAAATTCTTGAGTTCGCGTGGTGAATCAAAATTTCTGGAAATGCTTACGTGTGTGGTTTATTTACAGCTAAACGCTAACGAGGAGGACTTATTATTATCTATTTATTATGCCATCAATTCTAATCAAGTGGTGCACACGGTTAATGCAGAGCTCAAAGACGGAACGGACTTAGCTCATTTTTTAAAATGCAATATAATTCGGCAACAATAAAGATTAAAGATGACTGGAAACTTCGACCAGGAATAACTATGAAAATAGCGAGAACAGACAAACTATACTACAACAAAAAATACTTCATTTATGCACAAGATCATTATCGCATAGACAGCATGAGGAAAATTACAGCGAGAAGCATCAACTGAACAATACCTTAACTTATTACATCAACTAGACAGAAATATCTTATTCTGCAAAATAATCAGGCAGAAAGGCTGACTTTTCATACTAAGATCGTTTGAGAGACCAGGGCTTGATTTCCTGCACCAAGGCTAATTTTTCGTACTTATATTATGTGAGTGGCCAAATCTGGATTTTCTTTAAAACAAAATATGTCTTATTTCTTCTTCACACATGTACAGAAGGTACCAATTTAGGCCCTTTCTGTTTAAAAATATTCAAAAATGGTCTATCAGCGTCGTCAAATATTCAAATGTTTCTCTAGCAAGATAACAAAACGTCTTTATATACTTTACAAAATTCGAAAATACTCTTTCAATATTACACGATACCTTAAAATAGATTATGAAAAACAGTCTTTTGAATATCAATCTATCCGTTACGCTGTCCTATCGCCGCAATTAGCAAAATTGTTGATGACGTCATGTAGGCAATGCGCGGCAGACCTGAGAACTGCCGCGACAGAACCCGATAATTTTTCAACGTTTTTGGAGTACTCAGCAAACACCATTGGTTTTGTTATTGTCTTTGATTCCATAACCCTTTTCAATCATAAACTGGTTGACAGTCGACTCGATGTCAGGAACTTTAACAATTACATCTAACACATCATCTTCTTTGTGTAAAACATCAACCTCGAGCACTTTCCTTCCGCAAATATCCGAAAATTCATCGATTGACTCTTCCGACCAACCAGCATCTATTGCTTTAACACCATGCAGACTGCACTTCACGGCCTGCCGTGGCAGATCGAAGAATTCCGGCTCTAGCTGTCTCATATGATCCAAGTGGACCCCGTCGATATTTCCATAGTCTATGAACTTAACCATGCAGCTTTCCTCGTCGCAAATATTAACCACTTCCCCACGGTACCACTCGTTGTCTTCTGAGAATCGCGCGCAACAGATTGTGCCGGCTTCTGGGGCTTGTGAGAAGCCAGACATGTCACCTTGGGAATAGCGAGAACGTATGTTGCTCATAAGACCTATCAGTTCACACGCCGTATCATCAAACTGGCACCAAAACAAAGAAGGAGACACAGGGTGGGACAAATGCAGAAGAAGAGAACAATCTGGTTCAATGACCCGAGACTTGATACATTTTAAAGATGATTTCCCGGCACTTGACAAGGAAGTCGGAACAAATTCCTCCGCCTTGACGTTCAATGGTCCAGATGATGCTGTAGCTTCGGATTCAGGCATGACATCTCCTGTTGTCTCAATTTTTGATTCCTCCTGCTCTTCCTCTGCAGCCTGCCTATCAAACTTTGCGTACAGCAAGTCGTTAATTGACGCTTCGTGTCCTGCTTTATAAAACATACAGTCATAAACATCATCCACCTTACCGACCACCTCTACAGTCAATCCATGATCAATCATGATTTCATGAAGCCATACTAACGCTCTATCTAAGTCAATATCCGCGCCAAAAACATCATGCAACTGACATGCGATTAAAGTTACCGGAAGTGACGTGAACTGACTGGTCGCAGCCCTGACGTTTTCCTTTGTTACTTTGTCTTCATTTCCGTAATCGACAAAATAAACTCCGACCTGATTATCTTCCACACTCTTGACTTCTGCTCTATACCATACGCCATCTTCTGTAAACTTAGCTAAACAGGCAAGTTCTACTTCAAAATTTTCAATGTTAGAAACAGAGTTTTCGCAGTACGCCTCTATTTCTGCCGAAAGGGATTCGAGCTCAGTATGGAAACGCGATAACTGACAGGTAATATGTTGGACTGAGTCAACATGCACGGAGAATACACTTTCCTTAGCCCCTAGCTCCAATTTTGGCTGCACAAACCTATGAGCGATTTCACTAACAGCAGGTACCTTATCAGCATCAGACTGTGTCACAACTTCTTGTTCCTTAGTTTCCACAGCAACGGATATGTTTTCAACTTTTTCTACATTTTCTTCTGCGTTACTAGGCTCAGCTGGTGCTTCTTCTGTTTCCAGAGCAAATAGGGCGTACAGCTCGTCATTAATGTTGCATTCGGCTCCAGGCTTAAACAGGATATAATCATACAAAAGATCAGATTGATCGACAACTTCACCTGTCAACTCTTGTCCAATCACGTCAGTCTGAAGCCACTGTACTGCTGCATTGACATCAAGGTCTTTGTTGTGTACATCATGAAGCGAGCATTTAACTGCAGTGGCTGGAAGCGTCATAAACTCTCTTCCTATTACTCTAGTGTTTTCTTTCAACACTTTATCCTTATTTCCATAATCAACGAAATGAACTTCTACGTCACTCTCAATTACGTTGACAACTTCAGCTCTGTACCAAACGCCGTCCTCGGTAAACTGTGCTAAACAAGCCATCCCAACTTCAAAGTTTCTAGGCCGGTCAGCAGAGGTCTCACAAAACTGTGTTATTTTCTCTGAAACAGCATCAAGCTCAGCCTGGTAACGCAACAATTGGCAGTACATTTCGTGCAATGAATCAACATGAACACAAATCATATTGTCTGTGGCACCTTTCTCTAGATTTAGCTTGTCAAACTTAGCAATTTCAACGTTGGTACCTTGACTAGGTGCATCAAGTGAGTTTGATTTATCTGCCTTGGAGTCACCTGCTTCTTTCGACTGGGTAACCTCGACAGCAGCCTCCTGTACAGCAGCCTCTTTTACAGCAGCGTCCTGTACAGCAGCCTCCTGTACAGCAGCCTCTTTTACAGCAGCCTCTTGTACAGCAGCCTCTTTTACAGCAGCCTCCTTTACAGGATCTTCCTCCATCGCCCCCTCCTGCACAGCTACCTCAAACAACGCATAGAGCTGATCATTAATAGTTCCGTCTGCACCGGGTTGTGACAATATACAGTCGTATGTGCCATCAATTATTTCAACAACTTCAACATTCAGCTCCTGCTCAAGAACGTTTTCCTGCAGCCATGTTATGGCGGCATTTACATCTAGATCGTCATTATGAACATCATGCAGGCTGCATTTGATTGACGTCTTAGGAAGAACACTGAAATCGCCAGTCAGTGCACGTGTCGCATTCAGAGACACGATGTCAGTGTTTCCGTAGTCAACAAAAGTGACCTTCACCTTACCATCAAGCACCTCTGTTATAACTGCCCTGTACCACATTTCATCCTCCGTGAAGCGCGCCAGGCACACATTACCAGCCACTGGTTCTGCTTGGCTTCCACCATCTCCATTGCAATACGTCTGCATTTGTTCAGAAAGGATGTCCAGATCAGGTTGATAGATTGTAAGCTGGCAGTAGACTTGGTGTAGTGATTCAATATGAGTACAAATAGCATTTTCCATCGCTTTCACCTCAATAGATGGATCCACTAGTTTCATTACTTCTTGTCCTGAGCTATCACCCTGAGCAATGTCCTTTTTACCGCTGCTTCCTTCTGCCAAATCGGCGGTAACAAATTTTGTTTGCACCAAAGCATTCACATCATGGCCATCAACAAATACCTTGGCTATACAAACTCCAGCATCCACCCTTTCGATCACAGCCACCTCAACCACTGCCTCCAAAAGTCTCTCCTCCAAAAATGTCTTAACCGCCAGATTTTGTTTGTTGAACGATGCTGTTCCTGCAAGATAATGATTGCAACACTTTATCACAAGAAATAAAGGTATGCTGTTATTACTGTTGTTGATGCTGTTGCATGTAATCGTTTGAATAGTTGAAAAGGGAGGAGTTTGAAATGAAAGAATGCAATTACACGCATTTTACATAATACGTAGTTTTGATTGATTGTCATATCAAATCATCCAAATGATAATAAACAGCTTTATTCTATGATGAAAAGGGATTGTGGTAAAAGAAAAGAGAATTGTCATTCACTGAAGGCATTCACACCGAAAGTTAGAACAAATTCAACCACAGTTTAAAATTAGGCCCGATTATGTCATAATTCGAACACGCCACTTATAAAATAATATGCCTTCCCAACTACTTTTATTGACAAGAAAAGTTTCTCGAGGTTCTACTCTGTTTGGGACAACGTTTTTGACACCTCACACCAAAGTAACAGCACAGTAGTGCCCGAATCGTTACACAAATGACGACATGATCATTTAGATTAACCATTCAGTTAATATCAATGGTGGACCATATTTTAAGGAGTCAATTTATTTTGTAAGTTGACAAAAGCTTTGAATTTCCAATCATTTATCCACCATCCCATAACAGAGACACTTTCACTGGGGATCATGAAAAAACTGGTGGTGAGCGTCAAATATCAACATAAAACTCAAATTCTGTGTCAATCGGCTGATCAAGGAATGTTTCCCTTCAGAAAGAGCTGTGACCGTTTATAAATTGAGTAAAACGATGGACTAAACGATGCATTCACCCTGAAGAGCGTTAAGGAAGGGCTCTCAAAACTTTCTATGCGTAAAATATATAGCACATTTTGATACATATACTTTCCGAACTAATTTCTTATTGAACTACGCTGCATTGGTAATATATTTAAACCATATTTTTAGTGCATGAATTGCTGTAAATCACTTCTTCCTTTACCTAGCAATTTTCAGGCCACAAAAACAAGAACTCCAATGAGAATTTACATGGGGTGGACTATTAGAAAACAACCTTTGTTGTCTACACCATTGCTCGCAGAACCCGATAAAGAATCAAATTTTTCCGCCAATAAAGATATTTGCCATGCGTGTAGATAAACATCGCCAAAAAATGTTGACAGACAGCTATAGAAGACAAGACAGGCGTGATGCAAATGTTAAACAAACCTTCAAGAAGGCAGGCGAAGCTTGCTTTGGGCAACTTCAAAAAGGGCTCTGTAATAGCCATGATCTGATTTTTGTTTACAATCCCTTTGTTTCCATAGTCAACATAACGCACGGTACACTGGTCCCCTTCTACCTTGATAATTTCAGCGCGATACCATTCGTTGTCATCCGCAAACTGGGCAAAGCATGCCATGCCGACTTCAAACGTAGTAGCTTGGCCTGTTTCTTCTGCGCAATAATGCGATATGTGCACCATCAGTTTTTCCAACTCCTCTTGTACATTTGAAGGTTGACAGTGCACTTGAAGAGCATCATCAACAAAACAACAAATGGCCCCAATACTGGGCGAGCCATCCAGTTCAACTTCTTTCATTCTTGCCAGCGCCCTTTTCTCATCACTTACATGGGCAGATTTTTCCTCCATAGTGGATGACGTAGTGACTTGACCTGCATCAGTGTCTCGCAATGAAGTGGAGGTAGCCTCCTCCAAAGGGACAGCTTCCTCTTCTAACGCAAACTTGTTGTATAATCCGTCATTTACAGTCTCTTCACTTCCCAGGTAACTCATGTTGACCTCAAAACATCCATTTGCATCTGCTTTTGTCATAAACTTGAAAGAATACTCGTTGTTGAGGCAGGAATCCTCCAACCATTGCTTCCCGGCAGAGGCGTCAAGATCTTCTCTGTGAACGTCGTGTAACTTGCATGTGATCCCTAAGGCTGGCAACTGCATGAACTCTTCAGTCATTTCTCGAACGTCTGCAAATGGCACTTCATCCTCGTTTCCATAATCGATGTATCTCAGTTTCAATATGTCACTCGAAGTTGATAATATCACGGCTCTATACCTGAAAGATAAGAAGAGGATTTTAAAAGCCTTGTAAAAACGTGAACTATGGGCAGAAGGAGCTTTAACGCTACAGAAACAAAACTTTGAAGAACCAAATGATGTCATTGAATACAAATAAGACAAGAAGAATGGTAACACTGCGCTATCAAGAGATATTTTCAGCATTCTCATTAATTCCTTGTAGCTATCAAACTTGATAATTATGCAAATTCATAAATGAACGAAAATGAACAAGATTAACTGACTGTCTTCAGAAATTAAGATTTTAACAATATTAATTTTTAGAAACTTCGATAAATTGAAAATCTAAAACAAAAATGCAAAAAATAAAATTCACTAAAGAAAAATAATGAGCCTTCTTACCAGCCCCCATCAACAGGGTACTTTCCAAGGCAGCATTGACCAACGTACGGCTTAGTCACAGGTCCGTCAGAATTACCACAATGCACTGCGATTTTATCCATCATTTCGTCGAATTCATTTGAGTACCTGAGCACGTGAGCCTCGACTGTGTCAAGTGATCTTACAAAACTGCACAGCATGTTTTCTGTTGAGTTGACTTCAAAATCAACTTTCGAGTATTTAAACTAGAATAAAGAAAAGTGCGAGATGCAGTCTGAAAATGGATTTAAGCTGTCCAACAACACAAAATCGCAGTAAACGAAATAAACAGCGTGGGTACGAATGGTACTGCGAACAGGCTATGCATGTTGTTTGAAAGTTTTACTTGACCACACTAAACAGAAACTAACTCACGTTTGTTTTGGCAGGTAGGGAATTTTTTTATAATATCTAGGTCTTGATAAAATAATATGCTAACTCTTATAATCAGTGAAAACTGTCCCACCTTTAAGAACAAAAACAGATGGCATCGGTCAGAAAATGGTGAATAGAATTTAATCTTGGGTTTCTTTGTCCACCATCTTAAGAAAGATATTTTGCTTTAACTAGCTGGTGCTTTGATCAGGGCATAAAACCGGAATCATTACTGTAATAATTACCTATAGTCAATACTGTATATACATATTATATAACTGTTATAATTAAAATTAACCCTGGGAGGCTCATGCAAAACTCTGTGCAAAACAGGGTCTTATTGAAGAGAGGAATTATTCGATCTTCTTTTTTGGATATCCATGAGAAAAACAGGATAAAAATGGAAACGACAAAGAATCTATTAAAACAAATTATAAGAAGCTATATAGAGGTGCTCTAATGCAAAAAAAAGTTATAATCGGTTGGTTCATGCAAGGGGGTCTTATTGGGGGCTTAATAGGGAAGGGGATATTGAAAACTGAATGAAGGGGGGCTTATTCAAGAAGAGGTTTATTCAAAAGAGGGTTAAACTCAATTGCAAAAGTATAGTGATTACCTTCTTGGCAGGAGCAGTAGACGTTATTGAGGTGTCACTTTCTTTCGGCAGTGTAGCTGAAAACTTTTTTAACACCATATCTTTGATCGACTCTCCAGTAGCTGATAAGGAAATATGGGCAATAGCTGAGGACTCGCCAGTAACATCCTTTACGTCAACAATCAGCTCTTGATTGACGCATTGCTCTTCCAGAAATGAAATTACGTCTTCTCTCACTGGGATTCCTGGCACAATGCAATCAAGACACGTGACCGACAGCTCGAGGTCAACGGGTCTTGCTTCTCGTATATCATCCAGAGGGACATCAGCTTCGTTTCCGAAATCAACAAACTTTACTGTGATTGCTCCACCAACCTTAACAATCTTCCCCCTGTACCACGAATCGTCTTCTGGAAAGAGCGCCAAACAAGCCTGGCCTACAACTGGATTCGACACCTTCTTGGAAATACCGTCGCAATATATGGATATGTCATCCATTAAGCTACCTAAGGGTCCTTCGTACTTTACAAGTTGGCAGGAAATGTGCCCTGTTGGCTTGACGAATGTGCCCAGAGCCTCGTATTTCGTTTCTTTGGCTACGGTCAATTCCTGAAATGAGGCTGTTCCTTGCGAGCTTGATTTTGCTGGCCTCTTTGCTTCTTCTTCTACTGATTTGCCAAACAAATCGTTGATATTATCGCCAGTGCTCTTGTCCTTCAAAACAACAGAAAATGATTCGCTGTTTGATGAGATCACATGCAGGGAGAACGTCTTGTCTGCACATCTACCTTTAAACAACTCTTTTTCTTGGTCGTTCCATGTGCCTGTTGCTGGCTGTGCGTACGCTAAGCAGCACTGAACTGCCTGCAGTGGCAAAGTTTGCATGTCCTCGGGAATTTCTTTAATGGCTTCATTCTTCACCCATTCTTCGTTTCCGTAATCAACAAACAGTAGCCTTGCTTCTCCCTGCCTCATTTCCAACACCGTGCCTCGGTACCAACTACCATCTTCACTAAACAGCCCAATACAACTTATTCCTTTCTTCACGTGACCCAGCATCGGCAAAGTACCCGCACGCTCGCAAATGGTAGTCATCAGGGCTTCAAATGGAATTTCATCCTTAGCCAACTGGCAATAAAACTTGCTTGGTGAAGTTCCATCAAGGAAATAGGCATCATAATCGCTTTCGATTTGCAATTCCGGTTTCTTAAAACTTGCCACATTTGCACTTGGACCTGGATTCGAAGGTGCCTTTTGCTTGGAAAGTTCCTGGGCGATGCTCTTGTTGCCACAAATCAAATCAACCATATATGTCCCACCTTGTTTCCCTATGACTTTCAGCGTCAACTCCTGATCCATGACACGGTTTTCAAAATCTGTCGCCGGTCCTACGTCACCAACCAAGCTGCACTTGACAGCAAACGCTGGTTCTTCCAACAAATCACCAGTCAACTCCTTCAGTTCTGCAATTGCAACTGAATCAAAATTGCCGTAGTCTACAAATTTCACTTTGGCGTGCGTTTGACTATCCAAACATTCGAGAGCAGCTCTGTACCAACCACCATCGACACTATACTTTGCAGCACAAGGTACCCCTGAGGCATATGACACAAGTCCACCTGCAGATCCAGCGTATTCATGGAGCCTTTCCATAAGGGCATCCAGCTTGCCAGTGTCTTCGCTTAACTGGCAATAAAACTCCTGCGCAGTAACAACATAACTGACAAACACCTTCAGTTCAGTGCCTGAACTCAGTGTTTTGTCATTGAACTCAACGATCACAGCTGGGGACTGGGCACTAGAATGCGTCATAGCGGCAGCTTTCTTCGTCTCTGCTTGCAGGCCAGGGTTTTTTGCCGATTTGCCAAAGCTAAGTGCCTTGCCATCAAGACATAAAGTAACAGTATTTTGTCCACTTGAGTCCTTCCCTTTAAATGCTACAGACACAACCTGATCCAGTGTAGTATTGGCGAACTTCTCGATGTCATCATTTCTAGACTGTTGAACGCCAGCAAAGGAGCATGGGATTGCTAGACGCGGGACTTTGAGCAATTCAGCGGGTACTGATTTGACGTTAGTTCTGTCCACCATATCGCTGTTGCCATAATCGACAAATCGCACCTAAAAATGGAGTAAGGAATTCATAATAAAACATTTTGCTGTGAAATATATACACGATGCATTTTCTGTTAGACGAAGCTTGAAAACCTTTGCATCGATTAGTTACTCAACAAATTGTCCAAGTAGGATTCTCGATTTTATCATCACAAAAACCAATCCCTGACAGACATTGTTGCAATTTCGCACTACCCTCGCCCCCATTTTGTTCACATTTTGATACCTCTGTCATTAGGGTACACTTGCTCACACTTTGAATTGGGGAAGGGGGTAGATGTTGGACTATTATGCAAGTTACCGGGCACGTGTTTAAGGGTTTGTCCCCACAGCTCTGTTTAAAGTTGTGGCTTCTATTTTAAGATCTGAAATCCATGCCGCCCATGTGACAACCCCCTCCCTCTACCATAACTAAACAATTCTAAAAAGACTGAGAAAATGACTAATTCTACGATAACCCTGTGTTTCTTGAAAAACAATTACGTATTTTAAGTAACATTGTTTGTTTAACAGTTGTATTTAGCTTTGAAAGGTTTTTCTATTTTTTAAGCGTGTTATCGATATTAGTACATTACATAGTGGGTTATATAAAGTTTGCATTTTAGCCTGAATTCGTTGTGCCTACTTTAATTAAATCAATGATAATATCAAAAACAACAATAACCAAAATATAACTATCAATATAAAGACATAAGTCGAATATATAGACTTAATATATCAATCTATACGTCAATTCCATAAAGACGTCGATCCTCCCATTCTAACTAATAAATCCTGGCTTCCAAAGTCGACCCTTTAAGTAAACCTAGGCAATCAGTTGGATGTTTAAAAAAAGCAAGCAACAGAAATGAAGAAATCCGTTGCCATTGCATTCTTCAATGTTTCTCTATCTCCGTGTGTTGCAGAACATACTATAAACAAAGTATGCATGCCTTTGAATGGAGAAATAGTCCACTTGTCGTCGAACATTGCGAGTATGAGAGGTTACAAGGAGGATAGCACTGCCGAGGGGATCATCAAACTTGAAATATTATTTTTCTTTCTGGAATACAATTCAAGTTTACAAAAACTTTCCAATCTTTCACTTCACTTTTAGCCTCTGATTTCTTGACGCCAGCTATGTTTCTAATCTGAAAGCCCCTCTTCCCTTAGATTCCTCGATAACTCTTGCCTCTGTCAACCAACCTTTACATCAACTGTGATTTGCAAAAGTCTAGTAATGACACAGAATGCAAGCGAACATACCTTTATTTTACCCCCAATTGTTTCTAAAACTTGTCCACGGTACCATTGGCCATCCTCGGAAAAAATCGCACAGCAAACTTGCCCTTGTACAGGCTGGTTAAGGCTAGGAAAGTTACCCGCTTTTGCCACTTGGGTAGCAACGAGATTGAGGTCAGCCTCAATATGACACGGCTGAACATAGAACTCAGTCAGGGCTTCGATGTGAGAGATGTAGCAATCGAGGCTGGCGCCAGGGTTTATCTTGATATCAGCAAAGGCAGTTTGTGAGTTTGATGATTGGCTGCAAAACTGTCTGGCAATCGATTCATCTGCTATGGCTAATTCGAAAGTGTCAGATCCAAGAGGTTCCAGTTTACCTTGAATTGAAAAAACGTAAAGCAATGATTTATGAGCAGGCAACGCCAAGAAAAGGCACAAAGAAAAGGCACAAAGATAGGCTAAACTATTGAATTTCTCTAGAAAAATACCGTCACTACTATTATTTGTGAGCAAAAATCAAAATAGTAAGTTAAAATAATTTTTCAACTATGACACGAAAATCAAAGCATCTATTATCAAAGCATCATTATCAAATATGGAAGTTTCAGGTTATTACATGGTTAACGACATGAATTAAAAATTGGGGGGGGGGGCGAGAGATAATGCAGAGGCCAACGAACCTGTATAACAGCCCACAATCTTGTAACTGTACAGTTTTTAGCTAACAAAAACAATGGTCCGTACCTTTCAGCGTTTTGTCAAAAACAATCTCTCTGAATTTCTCCAGACCGCTCTCATTGGATGGCATCTTTGCGTCTTTCAAGGAACATTTGATGGAAAACGACGGGATGTTCAACATGTCTTGAGGTAATCGGAAAAGTTCACTGATGCTCTTTTCTTCCGCATTCCCGTAATCGACGAACCGGACTGTTACATTTGAACCGGTCTTCTTCTCAACTACCGCTCGATACGGTGCCTGGTCTTCTGAGAAAATAGCAATGTATGGGAGCCCGGGTTCTACAGTTTGGATACCGGCTTTTTCCTTTGGGACTTCTTCAAGCTTTTGCATGAGCTCGTCAATCTTATCGGTATCTGAAGCGTCTTGAATGTATATTTCAGATAGAGAGTCTACATGTGTGACGTAAAAACTAATCTCGACACCTGTCTTGGGCTTTGGAAGAGGCAGTCTTGCACTTGCTGAATTCCTTAGAGGCTGACGTACATCTCTCTGAGGACCAGCGGGGGAGTTCTTCTGCGTTGCAAGTTTTGAGGTTAAGGCCATGCCAGATTCATCACGAAGCTCGACCAGGTATTTCCCACCCTGTTTCGCCTTCACAGCCATACTGATTACCTTGTCTCCAGTCAATTGCAGTAGGAGATCTGCCGCATTATCTTTCCACATTAAATTGCCGTCGTCTATTGAGCATAGAAGGGCGTGCTTTGGTTGCTCTAGAAATTCCGATGCCGATTCTCGTAATGATGCCATCTTCACCTCTTCGAAATTGCCGTAATCTACAAAACGAACTCGGGCTGAGCCGCTTCCACGTGCATCCTCGATTTCTCCGCGATACCATCCATTGTCTTCACTAAACATGGCACAAACTGCTTTTCCGGTTGTCACAGATGAGACTTTTGGCAAATTGTTGACCTTCTTTGCGATTTCATCCATTACTGAAATAGAAAAAATCTTGAACTGTGAAATTGACATGGGGAGAGAAAGAAACAGCTAACAACTCCAGAAGGTTTATGCTGAATAATTGCACTCTGTTCAAAATCCCGTTGCACTGAAAAATTATTAGACACGCAATTCTGAGTTACAGCTAAAAATGTAAAGTTATCACAAATCGATATGATCTTAAACTGCAATAATTCAGATCAGAATGGTCAGAAAATGCAATAATTTTGTCTATTAGCCTTTGGCTTTTTGGTTTGTAGTTAATTTTTAGTTTGTAAGCAACTCAGTGCTGAATAGGCACTAAAGAAAGGTTGCAAATTCTGACGTGACTTTGGTTTGCTATCCTTGATTTGGCTGTAACAAACATATATATATATATGTAAATAAAGCCGCAAAATGTTTCTGCAATACTCACAGGCATACAAATCATTCTCTGTTCGTGTCAATTGACAGTATATGTTACTCATGCCATTAATGTGTGCCACGTAGACGCTTTCCACTGCGCCAACATCTAACTTACGATTGTTGTACCCCTGGTTTTGATTTGACGAAGCTGCTGCGATCCCAATACCTTGACCAAGAGCTGTCTCAGCAAGGCTTTTTCCATCTTCGAAAAGCGAGACTTGATATGGGGGTTGTTTTGTATGAAACTTGGCGCTGAGTACTTTGTAATCGAGCATTGATTTAAATCGATCGACGCTGGATTTTTCCCAGTTTCCTGATGTAGATGATATCTGCAAAACAACAGAAATATTCATCGATTCTCAAAGGAAGGGGGGAGGTTGGTTTTGGAACAGAGAAACTCTACTTATCGAGAAGACATTCTCTCAAAATGGAGATAGCGAGATTAAATCCCCTTTCTCTGGCCAACAGAAATACTTTGAACTAGAAAGTGTTCCAAGAAAGACCTGCAACTCCCTTTGCTTAACATTCAAGCTACGTTGGATAAGCGATTCGAAATCTCTGCGTTCTGAAGTGTCGAGCCTTGTCTGTCTGGCACTTTGCAGTTTTGAAAAGGGGAATTTTCCGTTTTTGGTAACACCCATTATATCATTAAGAGCAATGGTTTAGATTATTGCATGGAATTTAGGGTAACTGAATATATCATGTTAAGACTATAAATACATTTTATTTATAACAATCATCATTTTTCAGTGAATTATAGCCCCATTACGTCTTTAATTTTCATAAACTTATGAATGGTTCTGTCTCTAATCAATTTTATGTTCCTTCCCGACATTAGAAGTAGCAAAATCAAACCGTTTCTTAACTTCAACTCAATTTTTTAATGAAAACGAACTTGGTTCAAAAGAAGATTTAAGCAAAAGTTCTACCCTTATTCAATCAAAGACCAGATTCGTATCAAACGAAACACTGCTCACAACACTTCTCTTATGGCACTAATAGACAATGTTTGGAAGAAACCAACTGGCAAAACAAAATAAACAGTTCTAATGATGGGTTTTTCCACCTCGTGAAACAGTGAACGAGTCCAACTTAACGATGGGAATAAATTTTTGTTCCCTACGTTTCCCCTGTTGTCAAGGCCCCAGAAAGAGCCTTTAAGGCAACAGTAACTCCGAACATGAGAAAAACTCTGTCCTAAAGGCATTCACTATATTGATGCTGTATTGTACGTGTTAAAAAGCCATGGCATTAGAATAAACAAACCAATCACCTACCCCAGCTAACGAACAGTGTAGACCATAGGCCGCATCTTTCAGGAATTCCCCCTTCAACTCTTTCAAATCATTCAATGCAACCACCTCGCAGTTCCCGTAATCAATGTACTGAACTTCAACTTTCGCTCTATCGACAACTTTTACGATCCTCGCTCTGTACCAGGCCCCGTCTTCACTGAACTTTGCCGCACAAAGGCTTCCTTGTTTCGGTGACGTCATCTTTAAATCATTAGGCCCAATATTCACGTATGTATCTTCCAATTTTCCCATTAAAATCTCCACTTTTTCGGCTGCAGATGTTTGCTGTAAAATAACATGTTTTATTGAAAATTGCAAAAAATACCAAGATCTTTTGAGTGATACTCCTCTTAGCCCAAAAAACAAAAAGAATGAAATCAAGATCCTTTTGGTCTAAAGCCATTTAGGCCGAAAGATCTACCAATATTTAAACTTCATCCTTATCACCTACATCGAATAATATAGCACATGGTTCAACTTCTATGTGCTCAAAATAATAGACTCTAACACAAGCCGTTTCTTTGCGACACTTGCTTCAATATCTTCGTTATAAACATTATAAATTTTGGATTAGCTAAAGAAAGTGGCATTTGAAGCAACTTAGCATCACCATTTACAGAGTTCCTTTACTACCGAGCATCGAAATTCCCGATACATCCAGGGTCGTCACAACTAAATACATAACAACAACAGAGAGTATATTAACAGTTGCCTGATGATGGCACCAGTCGTAAATTCAGAGTAGCAACTGAGAACCATCCTATTCTATACAACAAAAGCGAATTTCTTTTCTAAGCGGTTTTCTCGCATATGAGAATAGCAGCCCAGAACTGTCTATCGTTCAAACCAAACTTTTATCGATTCTTACAAAAAATACACAAAGAAATCATTAACGGTGCAAGAAAATCACCTGACAAAAGAACGAAGATGGGTTCTCGACAAACGTGATCTCAACATCTTCTTGTTCTTTGACATTGACAGTTGGGATCTCTGATGAAGAACCTTGGACAGGCCCACCTGCAGAGCTAGCCGCACCCACAGAGCTAGCTGCACCCTGGGTTGGAGCAACGGCCTGTGCAAAACCTTTTTCTATCAACAATTCCGCGATACTTGTTTGTTTTTCTCGATTAGTTAAAGTGTCCAGTAATTCGACGTGATGTAAGTTGCTTTTGTCTGAAAAGAGAAGTCTACGATTCATTTTTGAAGACAAAATCATCTTGAGCAATACGATAAGGTTACGTATGACAAAAACATACTTAGATTAGAAGAGCAAAATATATGCTTGAAGTTATTTCTAAGAAGAACGATATCCCGAACTCATTCAGCATCATCGAAACTGGAAAAAATAATACTAACAACTTATACAGAAAACAAAGATAAATAAGGAAAAATAGTAACAATTGCATATTACATATCTGCAAATAACGTTTTTCTATTCGAAACTTCTCAATTCTGAAAGTGAGATTATCCGTATTACAAAAATTACTATAATGCCATTTGACTGACCAATATAAGAAATTGAAAATCAAGAACAGCAAAATTCGATTCAAGCTTCCGGAAGGCCCATTCTGAAGAGATTTATTTTATATTGCCTTTTTCTGTTGAAATGATATCATATTTAATAGTGCCGGACACCTAGAGGGCGAGGGGGAGATCGCCCCCTCCAAATATTTTGGACGGCAATGGTGATTTTTTTTTTAAAAAATGGGAAAATTTGACGCAACCTTATCAAAACAATAGACTTGTCCCTCACCCAATATTTGACCAAGGTCCGCCCCTGATACTATGCATTACGTCACTTTTGTTATAACACGCATTGTCAAATCTAGTCTATCTCAAATCTAGAAAAATATGCGAAAGTAAATGGTTTCAAAATTCTTGTAAGGAAACAAAGCGCAATGATGTTTTTCCTTTAAAAAAATACAACCTGATTTTATAGCCAGGACTTTTGTACTACAGTAAAAGCTATATCTTCAGGGGCAAAAAGGTGGCCCCCTTTGGAAGAGTCGCTATTTCAGTGGTCTCCCGCTTATGCCTGTGGTTTTCCCAAACGGAAATCTGGCGACAAGGGTAGATATTTCCAGTAAAAACTTGGGTGCCCGAAGTTACCCTGTGTTATAATAAGCGGCCTCCCGCAGATAAAAAACGGTCGTCCCGGGCGCGAGGGAGACCGAATTGTCCATTCCTGTTCTTTCAGCTGGGAAAGCAATTTGGATCCATTCTGCTGATCTGAATATTTCCATTTCATGATATTCGGTTTAATCTTATATCCACAAAAACAGGTGTTCACCAAACACTAATTAGGTTTAAAGCTGTATCTAGATTTGCGACTGGCCTAACTTGGAAACTTCTGTTTGTTTAGAAATTACTTGTCTGGGAATCTTGCGACTGTTGCAAAATAAATCACATTATCGGAACCGAAATTCAATGATATCGTAACAAACAAATTGATTCGTTTATAATGGCCATTATACACTGAACATCTTAACCGAAGGAGTTCAACTGCAATGGTTAATTCAACGCAAATTAAGTTTAGGTGAAATTCGCCAGATGTGAACCTTTAGCAAATTAAGGTTGCAGAGATGCGTGTACCCGTATTCCATAATAATACCCTACTGGGGTGTATTGCTGGGAAAAAAGAAGGGGCACTCCCAAAAATTTTCAAAAAAATTCCCACAACAGGCCTTTTCAAGCTATTGTATTTATGATTTTTAAAAAACCTGCAAAATCAAAGCTGAATAACTTTCTTCAATAGGATCGGGCAATAAAATGGCAACAGAAACCCAATTAGCAGAACTTCAGGAGAAGGGCGTTATAATATGTCCACAGAAACCGTTTCATACGTTGCCTCATTTCCTTGTTAACCTTTCAACCACAAATCCTAATCAATTTATAAACTTCAAAGAAGAACAAGGTTTTTATTTATATTTTCAATTTTCCTACTCTTGATAAATATTTGAAAACAATTTAAAAACCCAATTTAAGAACAGACAGAAAGGCCATCAAACTTTAAAATTTTGATAATATTGACATTCCGGATTTTCTGACGACTTCTGTTTTTGGTTCAAGGTTCAATTTTGAGTTTATATACTTGCATACCTTTTCTCTTGACCAAAACGATCAACTGCTTTTCAACGACCATATTGGAAAACTCAGTTATACAAGCTTTTGACCAACCACTGCTGCCTTTGGGTCTGACGTCACCAAGCGAACAAACAAAGGCCTGCGCTGGCAATGACATAAACTTTGCATACATTGGTCTGATGTTGTCACGTGAGACTGTTTCGTTGTTACCATAATCAACATAGCTGACGTCAACCTGTTGGCCTACTGCACGTACCAAAACTGCCCTGTACCAAAGATTGTCAACTGGAGGAGAGGAGGAAGAGAATCAAGACACTAGCTCACTTAAATAAACCATTGCTAGGGCAACTGAACTTATAAGGCAAACTGGAGATCAATGGGATTCTTTGGGGGGGGGGGCAACCAGCCCATTCTTGAAATAAGGTTTACCAGGTTTCTTTAGAAGTGAACAAAATTTTTTGGGTAGTGGCTGTATTCTTTTTTTAAATATTTATCTGTTTAAAGCAGCATTGATAGGAAGGTGTAATACTGAGATCAAACAAATGTAATTCTTTCTGTAATATCAACAGGGCATGGTTTCAACAATTTGTGGCTCAGCTTTTACTGCTACAGTCTCTACTCTGGAAACTATGGAATTTTGCTACCATGTTCAACTACCATATTCATACAGATATACAAGAAACTGTTATCCTTAATAAAAGAACAACAATAATACTCCAGTTTCTTTTTACACCCTGAACCTAAGAAAATCATACAGGACCCAACAATATCTTATTATTGTCAAATCTTTGTATGGTCTCTGCTACTATGAGTCACATAAAATTCTAATCCAAAATGAAAACAAATCAAACTATCTCCATTTTCATACCTCATTCCATTTATCCAAAGATTCAAAGAAAAGGTTAGTTAATTAAAAGGTTATTAGTGTGACAATCAACTGAGCCAAGTAAAGGTTAAAACATAAAAGACCTCTAACTCAAAAGAGCTTCATCTTTAAATAAGAGACCCATTATGTATTTGTGGAAGCCTGATATAAACAAACAAAAGGCATGTACAATACACTATCAGGCAAATTTTTTACAGAAGAATTGCAAATTCTGAATGCTGTTTCTTGGTACAAAATATATCACGCTGTCCTGGTGCAGACCATAATGATCCATGATTAACACACATACAACATGTAATGCAACACAAATCTCAAACTGTTACCTGGATATAAGGCAACACAAGGCATCCCGTTCCTCAACTGCATGTTCCTTGGTACCTGGCTATTTTTATAGGCATTTTCCAGCTCTGCCATCATATCATCAATTACATCAGATTTCTCAAAGAGCTGGCAACAAAACTGGTCTGGTGAGACAACACTTGTTGGCATCACATCTACATAGTCACCAATTGGAACTTCAACTTCTGTATATGGCTTATTGGTTACTGTCGGTCCAAGGTTTCCTAAAAAAGATAGCAAAATTTAGCTGAAACTTCCAATGAAGCAGGCTGCATATTGATAGGTACCATGTTAAAAAACTAAACAGGATATCAATACTGTTCAAGAACTTGGAAACAGAAATCAGATAAAATATATGATACAGAAACTAAATTCTAAAATTCAAAATCCATTTCAAAAGTATATACTGTTTGTTTCAACAGAAACTCTCTACCACACTGTACCTATTGTGCCTAATTTGTAAAATTATTTAAAACCATTAGAGAACCGGACATTTCCTTCACAAGAATATTCTAGTTCTTCACCCATTGATTAATGCAGAACTTTAAAGTGCTATACAATTGTTTACCCCTTAAGGTACACAAACAACTGGCCTGAAATTGTCGTATTTTTTATTTAGAAAGGATGATGATTATTGGGTGAGGAAGTGCAGAACAATAAAAGTGGAAGAAAAATGCCAAAGGGAGACCCAAGGAAACATGGAAGGAAGTAAGCAAGTCAGATCTGAAGCAAAAAGGTGTCACCAGAGACTTGGCAAAGAACAGACAGGTCTTGAAGTCAATTTTAATGAACCATCCAACGCATACCAGAATGTAAAATGGAGGTAAAACAGAATATGATGATGATGATTTATTTAAGTTCAATGCAGAAATGAAAAGCAAAGAAAGATAACAAAAAGCATACCTGTGAAACTGGATTTTGCCTGTGAAGCTAAGCCAGATTCAATTAACACCTCTGCTGCATCAAACCTTGCTACATTGCTGTCATTTTTTTCCACTAAGCTTACTTCTGCACAACCGTCAGAGTCAATTTGCATGATACTGATGGTAAACTCTTTGTCAATGACCATATCATTGAATTTCTTGCATGCATCTAGTGAAAAGTTGCCACTAGCAGGAATCTCAATTCCAGAAAGTTTGCACTTGAAAGCCTGCTTCGGTAGCTTTAGATACTCCTTTTTTAAATGTTTCAACTCGTCTGCTCTACATTGTTCATCATTTCCATAATCAACAAAGAATATCTACAAAAAAGCCAAAGAAAGTTTCACATTCTGACAGCTCCTTTCATAATCACAACTTCAATCATAATCTGAAAGTTGTTTGGTTGCCTTGGTTGCCTTAAGAACAGCCCTTTGATTTATTTCCATCAGAAAGTTCTTTGCTCGAGACTTAGGCCAGCAACTAGGGCTAGGAACAAAATAATACTTTTTCTGCTTCACAGATAAATATTGGGTATGGGAAAAGTTAAATTTGAAACACTTTAAGTAATTCGTATTGTATACCTGAAAAGTAACATATCATAGAAATAAATAAAGTTCATTGATTTCCACAAAAAAATGTTATTGTGTCTAACTTGGGGGTAAATATTAAGGTAAATAACCCTTTAGGGTGCTGATTTGAGGGTTTACGGTATTCAGGTATGCTCTGTTTCAAAACCAAAACACAGACAGACTGAAATTCTCAAATACACAAAGAGCAAGGTTAACTTTTTAAGAATTGCAAAAAGAAACATGCAAAATGTTTCCACAACAACAAGTGCATATTTGCAATGCTAAATATAAATGCATACATAATATTATTGATACCCATACCTTTGCATTCAGACCTTCAACTTTGACCAGCTCTGCTCTGTAGAACCTGCCATCTTCACTGTACCTTGCACAACATGGAGTTCCTGGTTGAAATATCTGCAGTTTCTGTTGTCCTGGCTTCAAACTGGCATACTCATTATTCAAATCATTCATCATGCTATCCAGGTTTGTAAGATTCTTCGCTACCTGGCAGCTAAAATCAAATGGTGATACTGCGAATGCTACATAGCCAACTTCAGCATCACCTGGGTTCAAACTCATACCCACAAAATGTAGCTGCACACTTGCTTGACCAACACTTTGTGAACTGAAGCTTCTTCCAGAAGATTCCTCTTTGCTTTTCTCAAATACTACTTTGCTTAATTTACCAAGCTCTTTGTTGACATTTACCCCATCCCTTGATTCTGTTGTGTCATAAATTGTTAAAAGGACTTTCCCTGAGTCCTCAACTGTATTTACAAGGCCTACTAAATCTTTATCTATGATCATGTCTTCAAATTTCTTTACAATTTCTTCATCAAATGCAGCTTCCTGGTCAGCTGGTTTGATACCACGGAGACCGCAATGGAGACCTATAACTGGGAGATTATGGAATTTGGTGAGTAATTCCTTTATCACTGAAACCGGGAACACTTCTCTGTGTCCGTAATCAACAGCCTGCACTTCACACCTGTTGCCCCCATGCAATTGCTTTATGGTGCCTCTATACCATCTTTTATCTTCTGAGAATTTTGCACAACAGAATTGGCCAACATTCATGTTTACCAGATTGAGACTGTCATGTTGGCTTGAGCTATAAAATTGCTGCAATTCATCATCCATCTGCCTGAAACTCTCCCTATACTGAATTGGTTGGCAGTAGAAGCTATCCAAGCTATCTGTGTGTGAAAGGCACAAATCATAATGAGAACCAGCTTTAAGATGTACCTCTCCTGGTCCACCTGGTTTAGCAGTGACGGACAGTGAAGCGCTAACTGAGCTGGAGGTGCTAGAGCTTGACTGGCTTAATGAGGACTTCACTTTTTTCCAGTGGGCAAAACCAGCAATCACAAGTTGTTTGGCAACCACAACTGATTTCTCAACATCTCCAAAAAGCTTTATCACTACAGCTCCTGTTTTACACAAATGGGTTGGGACCCCAACAAGCTCTCTGTCCAGTACCAACTCCCTCAAAAGCTTTATTGCCTTCTTGCTCCAAATTCCCCCAACTGGGTCTATGTTTGCCAGACGACATTGAATTGCCTGTGGAGGCAGCTCTCTGAATTCTTCTGGGATCACTCTTAATGCTTTCCAAGGCAATACCTCACCGTTTCCATAATCGATAAAAATAAGTTCTGCGTTATCTTCTTCATCTATGCTCAAAATTTGCCCCCTGTACCACAGCTCGTCCTCGGTGAACTGCGCAACACACAGCTCACCAATTCCAGGAACTGAGCTGAAGCATGGAAGCTTGCCTGCCGCAATTGCCGATTCCATCTCCTGGCTGAGCCGTTCATATTTCACTGATATTGAACTGTCGCTTTGCTGCAAGTAAAAGAAACCACTGTTGTCTTCAATATGTGTCACATACCATTTACTTTCTTTTCCAAAATTTAGGCCAGTCGGGCCTAAACGACTCGTTGTCAATGCACCGGGAATCATGTTTAATCTTGAAGGAAAGAAAACATCTCTTGCTGAAAATTATCAAATGTTAATTTTCCCTTGACTCCAATCAGTTCTCTTAAAATTTGTTGGCATTAGATGGACAAAATGCAACCTGACTTGCAGGCCATGTCCACAAACCCACTCGCTGCACGAGGACTAGAAGGTGACTGCGCATGTCAGTTTGATGCACGCTTAGAGTAGCCGCTGGTCATGAGATCCGACAAGCTTGTTTCTCTATCTCATTTGAGACACCAGATTCTCCAGGGTGTGTCCTTGTGTGTGTAATTACGCGCAATTTTCCCACTCATAAAAAGATACTAAATAAAGATTTTACGAAAAAGAGCACACCGCATTCTTTGACTTTCTTTGCATGTTATGCGAGCCGAGGAGCTGTTTTAATTTTATCAATTGCACTTTGTGATTTGCCAGAATTCTGAACAATGTCCAACTATGCAAAAAGTTCTGGCTTTTTATTAAAAAGTGTTATGAACAGATGTATGTAATATTTTCTGTTCTACCGAGTCGTTTGCCATTAGGCAAATTCCTCACTCTCCCACAATTGAAATAAACTAATATTACAAATTAGGCTAATGGGAAGAGCGGAAACGTGAAAGCAAATTTATTAACTGGCCAAGTGCAATGCTGACAAATGGGAGAAAAGGAGGGCTAAAGCTGTAAAAGACATTAAGGGATTTCGAAATAAAGTGCCTAATCATCCTCATTAAATAATTTGTTAATAATCGAGCCAGAGAAAACAGAATAATTCTACAGCTTCGATTAACCGTTATTCCTATCTGTTTTTTTTCACAATAAATTCATAAAAAGGCCCCAGATTTCATTGGACTTAAAATTCTCTCCTAATTTGAACAAAATGGAGAAAAAGTGAGTATTTTCATTTCAATTTAATTTTTTCATTTTCTTGGCATTGTTAAAATCAATATAGAAATATGCTGAATAAACTGGAAACAATGCATGCACGAAGGTAAGAAAGGATTTCAAGAAATGTTTAGATTAATTTTCGAACCTAAACTAAAAAAATTTCCCACGTCTTGTCTGCAATGACCCAAAAAGCCACTGACTCTTTCCAAAATCAAAGTTTCTCACTTGCTTTTCTAGCTAACAATTTTTTTATTACCTGCTAAGCATTACGCGAGTGTGCGCGGGACCGATCTCTCCCCAATGGAAATAAAATCTTTTCTGCTTCTTTGCCGCCATGTTTTTGTCAAAGATTATCATAAGAACAAGAACAAAAGTATTTGCCAAAGAGCCCGCTGTGCCATTGATTCCCCCTTTAAACAAAACCATTTGGCTAAACATTGCTAAGACTCACATTTGCTAAACATGTGGTTGAGAAGCGAAGTATGGCAATGACAACAAAACTCTCTTCATATGAAGCCATAAGCTGCCTATTGCTTGGAGCAATATAAGTGGCAGCCTTGGAAACACAGGGGTCAATTTGCTGCCATAGGGAATAGAGAACAGTTAACGCCTCTGCAGTGGAATGCAGGATTCTTTGCAAGGTTGACGAATGGATTTGTGAATCAAGTACGAGGTCAGTCAACGGACAAGCTTATTACCTCTTTGATACTCCATACTTGTGTTCTGAAAGGCAATACCAACATGCTCCATTTGAGTAGCTGACTTTAACTAAGATATCTTTGAAATCATATCACCATTAGCAATTCTTTTCATTAAAAAGAACAAATGTGAAATGAAACTTTGTTGATAATGACATATAATTCAATTATCTCTTAAACGTAAACATCAGAAATCAAGTTTCAAATTATTTTCACACATGGCAACAGTGCTGCTCTTGTGTGTCAAAAATCTTATTTCATCGAGAGTGTCAGTTTTTTCAGTTTTAAAATATATAATAGAAAAACCATAACGTGATGTTGTACCGAAGAACGAATTTGTAAACAACTGCTTTATATTCACAAAAAGATAACTCACGACCTTCGATAACAACACGTGCCCAGGTATAACACGAGCCAGAACCCAGAAATCTGAAAAGAGCAGGTATAAAAGCAGAGATAAACATTTTGATTTACATGTCGTAGTCAAGACTCTTCATCTCTGTGCGTGAGACCAGTGAACAGATCTATAAAAGCAGGGGGAAATTGCCAGGAGTGTGGGGCTTATGGCACCCTTCTGGCAAGGCACAAGATGTTCGCAGGGCATTTTAAAACTTTGACAAAGCAACATTCTTAGTCAATCTCCGGTTTATAATTTGACGGGAATGCTTATTCGTAATATAAACATTGTAAGAGTAGCGAAAAACTTGCAGCTTGAAAGGGAAAAGGAGCAAGGCGGAATGAGGAAAGATAGAACGTGGGAAGGGAGCGAGAGAAAAGGTGGCAGGAGAAAAAGGGGCAGGAGAAAGAGGAGAAATAGGGGCAAGAGAAGGGGCAAGAAGGACCTGGAACGGAAGCCAAAGTGGGGATGGAAAGAGACAACAGGGAGTACAAGGAAAAGGGCCAGAAGGATTGGGGCAGCAGGGAAGGAGGCGACAGGGTAGCTGCTAAAAGAGAAAATGCGGTTGTTCTAAACTTTAGAAAAAAGTAAACTTTAAACTTTAGAATCCAAAGTAAGATAGAAATTAGCGGAAGTTGTGACAACATGAACGCGGAAAGAGATCGGCACTGGATTACATCAACCCTCTTTCCTTTCTATCAAAAACTTTGTGCAGAAGCAAAAGATCATTCTAGCATGTTGTACATTTTGAAATGCGAAAAACAAGCCATTTCTCAAAACCGGGCTCCAATTGCGAAATAAATTAGTGCAATGGAGGCTACAATAGTGAAATAAATTTATACCACCCCCTCCGACTAAGGCCCTCTGACGTCATTGCAGAAATGACGGCTTGATATTGCTAAGCTCGTTGCGGAGGAGATAGCTGTTTCGTGCTGCTCGCGAGGTGCTGTCCGAGTGCTGTCTGGGACCGGAAGCCGAGAGTGTTTTTGCCTCTTGATTATTGGAATTCTTGTGGTCTTCTGCAATGTTGCTATTCCACAGCATGGCTTTCTAGGTCACGCGTTCATTGTTGTTTAACCCAAATTCCGAACATAGAAAGCGAGATCAAGAGATGTGGAGGACAGTCTCGCCCGCCCCTGCTATATAACTTGGAGCAAGGTCATGATCTACCAAATTATGCTCTGATTTGAGGTAAGTTTGAAAATGCTATTGCTACAATTGCCAAAGGTATGCAAGATCTATTTCTAGAGTAGTTAACGGCCTGCAAACAATGGTTTACTGATACTTCAAACGGTAGATGTCTTCCACATACATACTTTATGAAACAAATGTCGATTGCAGTAAAACAAAAGTAATTGGCATAGAATAAGAATTAATAGTTCACGCTAATAAGAACACTTTATATTTTTGGATCCGCAGCGGAATTATGGTTGCTACTGTAACCGTATTGTGCGCAACATGAAATAGGCAGCAACCACTAGTGGTAGCAACACCTATTTGTTATCAGTATCAGCATCAGTTTTAGGTTTGAAGTATAGCCCCGTGATCACATGCAAACACTGGTGGAGGGTGTCAAGGGAGTGCTTCCAAAAACATGTCACAAAACCACGCCGTTAAGAGTGTTCCAAGCACCTTCTCGATATACTTGCAGCCTTTGCTATTCAGCTCTGAAAATAAAGTGGGGTAGCTTCCTCTAACTTGGATTTGGATAAACAATGATCGAATATGGCTCGATCCCTGTTTTCACGAGTTTGTTTTTCGACCCTTTCTTGTTTATGATGTCTAAATAGCAAAACTACGCAAATTTGGTGCATGCTCTTGTAGACCTATCGAAGCAAGGACGAGCGTGTAAAGTTTCTCAATCATTGAGAGATTCTATCTATAAATTTCTTTATAAACGGCCTTTTTGTCAATAACGTGTATGATGCCTCTACTTTTTGGTGTTGTTGTGTTCGTTATTGATACATTGCAATCAGGGACGTTGGAACCAGGGAGGCACTAGGGGTAAGAGCCCCAAACGTATTGAAGAATGTCCCTTTTCTCCGCAAAAAGAAAAGGATTTCCAAGAGGTTTCAGATAAAACAATAGGATTTTACCAAAACTGTACAAGATTTCATAGAGTTTTTTGCTCATCGGTGTGTATCACTCTCTCTTTGCCCCTTCAAATTTGAAATGCCTCCAATACTTTAGATTATAGTTCATTTGCAAGTGGAATTCTTAAAAGAAGAAGTCGGGTTTTGACCTTCCAGCGTGAAGAAGTTGCTTTTAAATAGCAAATAACTCCGAGAGTCAGCTGATGTTTGAGAAGGCAACATAACCAGACCACAGAATAGAAATAAGGCAGAAGGGACAGTCGCGTCGGCACCTTTGTTGTTTAGTGGGCACGGATTCCTGACATTCTCCACCTCTAAACTCGTTTTCAATTTCGCGGTTCCGAGGTAACGTTCAGAATGGCGACCAAAGAAAACAGCGCGCGTAGAAGCTTCGGGTTTTTAAAGTTTGAAATTGAGTTGGTAAATGGCATGGGATCATTCAGAAAGCACGAGGTATGTCATTTGTGATTAAATTTCGATGATTTTTTAAATTTTAGCGAATTCTAGCTTAATTGTGTTATACAATTCATGCTCCGTCCGATGCGATGAAATATAACGATATCACCAAGAAAGGAACAACACAAACAACGATGAGCATAAAATATGAAGAAGGACGATGACCCTTGAAGCGAAAGTTTATTTAGCTTTGCAAAAATTATTAAATTCTAGACAATATTTCACTCCACGCACGCTTTATTCTAAAATTGATGAGCTATCATCTAGTAGAAGTGGAGGGCCCATATGATATGGTTAGCATTAGTCATTAACAAACATGGTATCTTGTTCTAAAAAGAAAGGGGCATGGCCCTTTCTTTGGCTCAGCCCCTGGTGAATGAGGGCAAGAAATTTCCCAGTTTCGCCCAATGTCAGGGCTCATCAGTACAGCTAGAACAAACACTAGTAACATTTATGATTTCATAATGTCGTCAGTGTGTCAGCTGTAGACCGGAAAACTGTTGTTAGTGAATTTTTTAAATCTTTTAATTGGTACAAGATAATAAAAGGTTTTATTTAAAGTTAAAGGAAACAATTTAAAAAGCAAATGGGTCATGGATGATTTTCTTCACCGTTACCCTGGCTTGGGAGGCTAAAGAGGTAGTTTGCACTTGCCCACAGTACAACCCCAAGGCTAGCAGAGGGAAGGAGGCACCTCAGGTCTCTTTTGTTAGATTCATTGACCTAACCTGCATACCCAAAAGATAACTGATAAAAGAAAATATAATATGGCATAGGATAATGGTGTTAAGAATTCAAATAATGTAAGGCTTTGTGAAGATGCAAAGAAGTTCTGATCTACAGATGGACTATTTTTAAATATTTTCTATTTTTTCTTTTTGATGACTTTAACTCTCTGTTTGCAAATTTTAAGCAATAATATATACGCATTCTAATAAATAACATAAGAAGATATTTTTTTGCAAATGAAGCACATGGTTGTTGAAGAGTGACTCTATCCAGGATGTCAAGAAGCTCATTTCCAACTCCTTTTGTTTTCTTTAGGCTGGAAAAGTAGCCTACAAATTGATCTTCCAATTCAACAACGTACTGGAGCATACTTTCAGAGGGCACTATCAGTCCTCCATGAGAAGAGGAATTTGCTTCATAAGATTTAAAGTGCAGAAAAGTATGTCTGATGTTGTTAGTGGTATCATTCACCACAGCCTTTTCACAGGTATCACATTTATGTTTATTAAATGTTTTCCTCAGTAAGTAGCCTGCCACATAGGCGATAGCATTTTCACTTATAATATGGCTCTGAATATTATCTGTCCTGTAGTCTGGTGATATTAATTGCAATGCATTAGACTGCAAGTGGATATCATTGCGTGCAATTTCATTAAGGACAGATAAGTTTGTTAGAGGCTCATCTTTGTCTTCCTCACAATTGCCACTGGCAACATGTAGCAAATTTGAGTGAAAAAGCTTTCTGTAAGCCCTCTTGAACTGGACAGGGGTAGGATTATCATTGTTACCACCTTGCTGTCTTATAGAGCCAAAGAAGTTTTCAAGAGGATCTTGATTTAGTTGCCTGGTAACTAAAAAAGATGCAATACCTTCATGGTATAATTTTTCCCACAGGGACAAAATAGCCTTTAAAGAGACTTTCCAACCTGTCAAACACTTCAAATTGTCTGTTCGATCTTCACCTGTGGCTCTGTTAAAAAATTTCAAGGATGAGAAGAACCTTATTCCTTTTTTTAGCTCTGACAGATGTGGAGAGGTAGGAGAGAAAGGCCTGCGACAAAACTTTGGATCCCGGAAACTAAGTGAATTACAGCAATCAAAGATGGTATCCATTTGAGAAACAAATTGTGCAGTGCCAAGAGCTGTGTCTGGAAGACCATTTAATGCCACATAAGTGGAAATACCTGCAGCCACAGAGTGGCTAAAAACTTGAGATGCAAGTTTAACTTTCATCTTCAAAAACCCATTTAGGTTTAAATGCCTGTCAGTCAGTTTAGGAGCAACCCTGATTGGTAGCTTCTGGTCTTTCTCAAAGAAGGATTTTATGTCATTCCAGCTTGCAACTTTCCCATCAAATCCAACATCATATTTCATCAAGTTGTTCCTGACAGATTTCAGAAGGTGGGGAGGATCAAATATTGTAAAATACTTCTTTCCTTGCATATAAAAGAAAGGACGATCTTCAGTGACACCAAGTGTCTTAAACAATTTTAAAAAATTAGAACCCTGATCAGACACAACAGAAACAACATCTAAACCCAATGACTCCAAATTATTTAGAGCTTCAGCAAGGATTTTTTTCAACTGGCTACTTCCACTTGATTCATTTACAAGAAAATATGCAATTGGCTGCTTCCAGTTGAAAAGGACACCTCTGACCATTAGAACAAGTGCAGAAGTGGCAGGAAGACCTGAACTTTCTCCACTACCATAATCTTCCAAACCTACAATGTGGTCATTAGATATGTCATAGAAAAGATGACTCTTTAGAGACATTTCATCCATCATAAGAGAACATATCTTTGCACTTTCAGGGATTGAAGCTATCCTTTCCTTTACCACATAAAGAGATTTCTCTGAGAAACCAGCTTCAGATGCAAATCTAGAGACCATTCGAGTGAGAGTTCTTTTGGTAGGTAAATGGAACAATTTAGCAAGAAATCTATATGATTTCCCGCTGATGTGGTACAAATTGAGTGCCCATGCTTTAAAAGCATCATCATATCTACAACCTTTTGGTTTCTGAGAGGACAATTTGATTTGGCATTTAAGAAAATTATGAAGTTCAGGAGAAATAACTCCATCTAGTAATTCCAAGGCCTTCATTGCACGCTTCTTGTTTTTCTTAAGGGGGGAGGATGAACAGAGATTCTTTCCAAATGACAATTTCTTTGATAAAAGGGCTATTTTGTTGCGTTTTTTCTTCAAAAGGGATCTGAGTTTTCTTTTCCTTGGGGTGTTGATAGTAAATTGAGCAGGGGTTTGGGAAAACTGACAATATTTGTTATTTTCTCCATTTGTTGATGAAGGTGACTCATCTTTCCCTAAAAAATACAATGATTCAACAGAGATGTCAGTAGTCAGCAACAATCATATTAGGCCATTTTTAATTAAAATGTCTGCAAATAAAATATTTGATAATTAAGATTTATGAAAAGCAGCTTCTTAAAAAAAATATAATTGTACTTGCTTTGATCAGCAGCCTCTATAGGTGTGCTATCCTCTTCAATTTCATCAGGGTTACCTAACAAAATGCAGAGTATACATTTGCAATCTATCAATCATTTCATATTTGAAAAAATAACAGTAAAGTTACAAAATGCGAAAAAACGGAATTACATTCAATATTTCAAAAAGTGCAAACAATAAGATACCAAAATTTATGATGTAGATTTTTGTTGCAGAAGTTGATTAAGAAAATGTCAACACTTACATTTATCAAATCTATCACCAGTTCCATAGTTATCCAGGTCCAATTTTTGTTTTTTTGAAATACCTAAAAACACAATAAAATGCTTGTATAGGTAAAACAACCCTTTTCGGTCAGGAACTCTATTTTTTTGCAAAATAGCTATAGTGTTGAGACAATAGGCTAGCAAAGACCATAAAAAAGGAAAAAATACAAACAAATTTTAGAAGTAATTGAACTAAACTTACAAGCTCATCTTACGTGTTTTACAACATATGAAGGAATATTTGTATGTTTACCTGGTTGTCTTGGCTTTGGGGGGGCTCTTTTACTTCCAACTATTGGCGGGGGATTTGGGACATCAAAAAGGGTGGGGATTGCATTCTTTGATAATCGGGACCTTGCGTTAACGAATTTTGGCAAAAATTCCTTTTCAAAATGTTTGGAACAAACGTAGCAATTTTTGTTCAAGTAGGCGGTTGACTTGTTAAGCAGATCCTGTCGCCTGCTATTTTGTACCCATTTTCTGCATCTATAAAGTAAAAAAGATCTTTTAATCAATAAATATGAATTAATTTCTTTAAAAAGTTCGAGTGTTTTACGTTGAAACAAGAAGATCCTGTTGAAGCGAATTAAATTTAGGCCTACTCACCGGCTTTCGTCCGATGGGAAACGGTAGAACTGAAGATTGGGGCATGACTTTCTGTTGTTATTGCAGTTAACAGCAGCGCAGTAAGCACCAGTCCCACTACGTTTAACATCCTTCACAAGTTTCGTCTTAGAGGCCAGCATTTTAAGCGATCGCGAAGTTCCAGAAGAAGGAGAGTTTACTACTTGCGTGAATATTTTCCGGGAATGTTCCACCTCTAACCTCGTTTTCAATAACGCATGCGCGAGAAAATCAAAGCATCTATTATCAAAGCATCATTATCAAATATGGAAGTTTCAGGTTATTACATGGTTAACGACATGAATTAAAAATTGGGGGGGGGGCGAGAGATAATGCAGAGGCCAACGAACCTGTATAACAGCCCACAATCTTGTAACTGTACAGTTTTTAGCTAACAAAAACAATGGTCCGTACCTTTCAGCGTTTTGTCAAAAACAATCTCTCTGAATTTCTCCAGACCGCTCTCATTGGATGGCATCTTTGCGTCTTTCAAGGAACATTTGATGGAAAACGACGGGATGTTCAACATGTCTTGAGGTAATCGGAAAAGTTCACTGATGCTCTTTTCTTCCGCATTCCCGTAATCGACGAACCGGACTGTTACATTTGAACCGGTCTTCTTCTCAACTACCGCTCGATACGGTGCCTGGTCTTCTGAGAAAATAGCAATGTATGGGAGCCCGGGTTCTACAGTTTGGATACCGGCTTTTTCCTTTGGGACTTCTTCAAGCTTTTGCATGAGCTCGTCAATCTTATCGGTATCTGAAGCGTCTTGAATGTATATTTCAGATAGAGAGTCTACATGTGTGACGTAAAAACTAATCTCGACACCTGTCTTGGGCTTTGGAAGAGGCAGTCTTGCACTTGCTGAATTCCTTAGAGGCTGACGTACATCTCTCTGAGGACCAGCGGGGGAGTTCTTCTGCGTTGCAAGTTTTGAGGTTAAGGCCATGCCAGATTCATCACGAAGCTCGACCAGGTATTTCCCACCCTGTTTCGCCTTCACAGCCATACTGATTACCTTGTCTCCAGTCAATTGCAGTAGGAGATCTGCCGCATTATCTTTCCACATTAAATTGCCGTCGTCTATTGAGCATAGAAGGGCGTGCTTTGGTTGCTCTAGAAATTCCGATGCCGATTCTCGTAATGATGCCATCTTCACCTCTTCGAAATTGCCGTAATCTACAAAACGAACTCGGGCTGAGCCGCTTCCACGTGCATCCTCGATTTCTCCGCGATACCATCCATTGTCTTCACTAAACATGGCACAAACTGCTTTTCCGGTTGTCACAGATGAGACTTTTGGCAAATTGTTGACCTTCTTTGCGATTTCATCCATTACTGAAATAGAAAAAATCTTGAACTGTGAAATTGACATGGGGAGAGAAAGAAACAGCTAACAACTCCAGAAGGTTTATGCTGAATAATTGCACTCTGTTCAAAATCCCGTTGCACTGAAAAATTATTAGACACGCAATTCTGAGTTACAGCTAAAAATGTAAAGTTATCACAAATCGATATGATCTTAAACTGCAATAATTCAGATCAGAATGGTCAGAAAATGCAATAATTTTGTCTATTAGCCTTTGGCTTTTTGGTTTGTAGTTAATTTTTAGTTTGTAAGCAACTCAGTGCTGAATAGGCACTAAAGAAAGGTTGCAAATTCTGACGTGACTTTGGTTTGCTATCCTTGATTTGGCTGTAACAAACATATATATATATATGTAAATAAAGCCGCAAAATGTTTCTGCAATACTCACAGGCATACAAATCATTCTCTGTTCGTGTCAATTGACAGTATATGTTACTCATGCCATTAATGTGTGCCACGTAGACGCTTTCCACTGCGCCAACATCTAACTTACGATTGTTGTACCCCTGGTTTTGATTTGACGAAGCTGCTGCGATCCCAATACCTTGACCAAGAGCTGTCTCAGCAAGGCTTTTTCCATCTTCGAAAAGCGAGACTTGATATGGGGGTTGTTTTGTATGAAACTTGGCGCTGAGTACTTTGTAATCGAGCATTGATTTAAATCGATCGACGCTGGATTTTTCCCAGTTTCCTGATGTAGATGATATCTGCAAAACAACAGAAATATTCATCGATTCTCAAAGGAAGGGGGGAGGTTGGTTTTGGAACAGAGAAACTCTACTTATCGAGAAGACATTCTCTCAAAATGGAGATAGCGAGATTAAATCCCCTTTCTCTGGCCAACAGAAATACTTTGAACTAGAAAGTGTTCCAAGAAAGACCTGCAACTCCCTTTGCTTAACATTCAAGCTACGTTGGATAAGCGATTCGAAATCTCTGCGTTCTGAAGTGTCGAGCCTTGTCTGTCTGGCACTTTGCAGTTTTGAAAAGGGGAATTTTCCGTTTTTGGTAACACCCATTATATCATTAAGAGCAATGGTTTAGATTATTGCATGGAATTTAGGGTAACTGAATATATCATGTTAAGACTATAAATACATTTTATTTATAACAATCATCATTTTTCAGTGAATTATAGCCCCATTACGTCTTTAATTTTCATAAACTTATGAATGGTTCTGTCTCTAATCAATTTTATGTTCCTTCCCGACATTAGAAGTAGCAAAATCAAACCGTTTCTTAACTTCAACTCAATTTTTTAATGAAAACGAACTTGGTTCAAAAGAAGATTTAAGCAAAAGTTCTACCCTTATTCAATCAAAGACCAGATTCGTATCAAACGAAACACTGCTCACAACACTTCTCTTATGGCACTAATAGACAATGTTTGGAAGAAACCAACTGGCAAAACAAAATAAACAGTTCTAATGATGGGTTTTTCCACCTCGTGAAACAGTGAACGAGTCCAACTTAACGATGGGAATAAATTTTTGTTCCCTACGTTTCCCCTGTTGTCAAGGCCCCAGAAAGAGCCTTTAAGGCAACAGTAACTCCGAACATGAGAAAAACTCTGTCCTAAAGGCATTCACTATATTGATGCTGTATTGTACGTGTTAAAAAGCCATGGCATTAGAATAAACAAACCAATCACCTACCCCAGCTAACGAACAGTGTAGACCATAGGCCGCATCTTTCAGGAATTCCCCCTTCAACTCTTTCAAATCATTCAATGCAACCACCTCGCAGTTCCCGTAATCAATGTACTGAACTTCAACTTTCGCTCTATCGACAACTTTTACGATCCTCGCTCTGTACCAGGCCCCGTCTTCACTGAACTTTGCCGCACAAAGGCTTCCTTGTTTCGGTGACGTCATCTTTAAATCATTAGGCCCAATATTCACGTATGTATCTTCCAATTTTCCCATTAAAATCTCCACTTTTTCGGCTGCAGATGTTTGCTGTAAAATAACATGTTTTATTGAAAGTTGCAAAAAATACCAAGATCTGCTGAGTGATACTCCTCTAAGCCCAAAAAACAAAAAGAATGAAATCAAGATCCTTTTGGTCTAAAGCCATTTAGGCCGAAAGATCTACCAATATTTAAACTTCATCCTTATCACCTACATCGAATAATATAGCACATGGTTCAACTTCTATGTGCTCAAAATAATAGACTCTAACACAAGCCGTTTCTTTGCGACACTTGCTTCAATATCTTCGTTATAAACATTATAAATTTTGGATTAGCTAAAGAAAGTGGCATTTGAAGCAACTTAGCATCACCATTTACAGAGTTCCTTTACTACCGAGCATCGAAATTCCCGATACATCCAGGGTCGTCACAACTAAATACATAACAACAACAGAGAGTATATTAACAGTTGCCTGATGATGGCACCAGTCGTAAATTCAGAGTAGCAACTGAGAACCATCCTATTCTATACAACAAAAGCGAATTTCTTTTCTAAGCGGTTTTCTCGCATATGAGAATAGCAGCCCAGAACTGTCTATCGTTCAAACCAAACTTTTATCGATTCTTACAAAAAATACACAAAGAAATCATTAACGGTGCAAGAAAATCACCTGACAAAAGAACGAAGATGGGTTCTCGACAAACGTGATCTCAACATCTTCTTGTTCTTTGACATTGACAGTTGGGATCTCTGATGAAGAACCTTGGACAGGCCCACCTGCAGAGCTAGCCGCACCCACAGAGCTAGCTGCACCCTGGGTTGGAGCAACGGCCTGTGCAAAACCTTTTTCTATCAACAATTCCGCGATACTTGTTTGTTTTTCTCGATTAGTTAAAGTGTCCAGTAATTCGACGTGATGTAAGTTGCTTTTGTCTGAAAAGAGAAGTCTACGATTCATTTTTGAAGACAAAATCATCTTGAGCAATACGATAAGGTTACGTATGACAAAAACATACTTAGATTAGAAGAGCAAAATATATGCTTGAAGTTATTTCTAAGAAGAACGATATCCCGAACTCATTCAGCATCATCGAAACTGGAAAAAATAATACTAACAACTTATACAGAAAACAAAGATAAATAAGGAAAAATAGTAACAATTGCATATTACATATCTGCAAATAACGTTTTTCTATTCGAAACTTCTCAATTCTGAAAGTGAGATTATCCGTATTACAAAAATTACTATAATGCCATTTGACTGACCAATATAAGAAATTGAAAATCAAGAACAGCAAAATTCGATTCAAGCTTCCGGAAGGCCCATTCTGAAGAGATTTATTTTATATTGCCTTTTTCTGTTGAAATGATATCATATTTAATAGTGCCGGACACCTAGAGGGCGAGGGGGAGATCGCCCCCTCCAAATATTTTGGACGGCAATGGTGATTTTTTTTTTAAAAAATGGGAAAATTTGACGCAACCTTATCAAAACAATAGACTTGTCCCTCACCCAATATTTGACCAAGGTCCGCCCCTGATACTATGCATTACGTCACTTTTGTTATAACACGCATTGTCAAATCTAGTCTATCTCAAATCTAGAAAAATATGCGAAAGTAAATGGTTTCAAAATTCTTGTAAGGAAACAAAGCGCAATGATGTTTTTCCTTTAAAAAAATACAACCTGATTTTATAGCCAGGACTTTTGTACTACAGTAAAAGCTATATCTTCAGGGGCAAAAAGGTGGCCCCCTTTGGAAGAGTCGCTATTTCAGTGGTCTCCCGCTTATGCCTGTGGTTTTCCCAAACGGAAATCTGGCGACAAGGGTAGATATTTCCAGTAAAAACTTGGGTGCCCGAAGTTACCCTGTGTTATAATAAGCGGCCTCCCGCAGATAAAAAACGGTCGTCCCGGGCGCGAGGGAGACCGAATTGTCCATTCCTGTTCTTTCAGCTGGGAAAGCAATTTGGATCCATTCTGCTGATCTGAATATTTCCATTTCATGATATTCGGTTTAATCTTATATCCACAAAAACAGGTGTTCACCAAACACTAATTAGGTTTAAAGCTGTATCTAGATTTGCGACTGGCCTAACTTGGAAACTTCTGTTTGTTTAGAAATTACTTGTCTGGGAATCTTGCGACTGTTGCAAAATAAATCACATCATCGGAACCGAAATTCAATGATATCGTAAGAAACAAATTGATTCGTTTATAATGACCATTATACACTGAACATTCTTAACCGAAGGAGTTCGGATGCAATGGTTAATTCAACGCAAATTAAGTTTAGGTGAAATTCGCTGGATGTGAACCTTTAGCAAATTAAGGTTGCAGAGATGCGTGTACCCGTATTCCATAATAATACCCTACTGGGGTCTATTGCTGGGAAAAAAGAAGGGGCACTCCCAAAAATTTTCAAAAAAATTCTCACAACGGGCCTTTTCAAGCTATTGTATTTATGATTTTTAAAAAACCTGCAAATTCAAAGCTGAATAACTTTCTTCAATAGGATCGGGCAATAAAATGGCAACAGAAAACCAATTAGCAGAACTTGGTGCAGAACTTCAGGAGAAGGGCGTTATAATATGTCCACAGAAACCGTTTCATACTTTGCCTCATTCCCTTGTTAACCTTTCAACCACAAATCCTAATCAATTTATAAACTTCAAAAAAGAACCAGGTTTTTATTTATATTTTCAATTTTCCTACTCTTGATAAATATTTGAAAACAATTTAAAAACCCAATTTAAGAATAGACAGAAAGGCCATCAAACTTTAAAATTTTGATAATATTGACATTCCGGATTTTCTGACGACTTCTGTTTTTGGTTCAAGGTTCAATTTTGAGTTTATAAATACACATTTATATACTTGCATACCTTTTCTCTTGACCAAAACGATCAACTGCTTTTCAACGACCATATTGGAAAACTCAGTTATACAAGCTTTTGACCAACCACTGCTGTCTTTGGGTCTGACGTCACCAAGCGAACAAACAAAGGCCTGCGCTGGCAATGACATGAACTTTGCATACATTGGTCTGATGTTGTCACGTGAGACTGTTTCGTTGTTACCATAATCAACATAGCTGACGTCAACCTGTTGGCCTACTGCACGTACCAAAACTGCCCTGTACCAAAGATTGTCAACTGGAAGAGAGGAGAAAGAGAATCAAGACACTAGCTCACTTAAATAAACCATTGCTAGGGCAACTGAACTTATAAGGCAAACTGGAGATCAATGGGATTCTTTGGGGGGGGGGGGGGGCAACCAGCCCATTCTTGAAATAAGGTTTACCAGGTTTCTTTAGAAGTGAACAAAATTTTTTGGGTAGTGGCTGTATTCTTTTTTTAAATATTTATCTGTTTAAAGCAGCATTGATAGGAAGGTGTAATACT